>NW_026918325.1:0-143175 GCF_032062105.1 Saccostrea cuccullata | reverse complement strand
ACCATTTTAGTTTTAAAATTTGTTCATTTTTTGTATGCGACCTATCTTTATTTGGAGCTCTTCTTCTAAAAGAGATCAATATAGACTGAAAATGACCACACCTTGCCCTCGTTATCGAAATAATCATAATAAATACAATCATTCAAGATTTCAATGCAAATGACAATGCAATGATTTCGCAAGTCTTCAACTGAAATTTTGAAACTAAAATTCCCTGCATATGAAACATACTTGCATGAAACCCCGATAGGTGGAATACTGGATTTGTAGGATTAGAAAATTAAAAAAGGGACTTGAACACACTGAAAAACCTAGATAAAATAGGTACACCCCATTTCAAAACAGTCTCGTTTGGCATTGTCATTTTGAAACTCGGGTTCAACATTCAGATATGTCGCTATTTATGGCATACAACTTACTTAAGGGAGCTATAAAAATGTTGTTTACATTTTTTAACCGATGTAAACATGTGAGACGGCATGAAATTAGAAGATAAGGAACAGTAAAAAAAAAAAAGGTAGTTCATTGAAACAATTAACATTTTGAAGAGAGCAAACACGAAGCTTTGAAAACTTCGGAAATCAGGTGTCACATAGTAGTAACCACCCTTGTTAGCAGATCACACATGCTTTTGCTCCTTGTCTCGATCAAACAAACGAAAAAAATACAATTCGGTTAAAATAATTGCATAATAATTTGTATGAATAACGTGGTTCAACATTTTACTTATAATGATAGATTGTATATGCTGACAAAGGAGTTGTATCAACCATAGACTTTGCGAAATATTGAATTTAAACTAAACTGTAGGTATTATTTTCATCAACTAGCTTGCCTCGATTTTGAAAATGTTTAATCCTAGAGCATGCTCTTGCTAACTGACTTTATTTCGCGATTTACCAGGGGAAAACTAATTCGCGACGATTAATTTTCGCGAGCAAGCTGATTTTAGATCTGTTATTAATGTACACAGACACTTTAAAGACCGATTCACGGCGAGAAATATTCGCGATGACAAGGCTTTCGTGAACTTTGCGCAAATTTCTCGCACGCGAATAAAAGTTGGTTTACAGTATATGGAAGGCAATTTTCAATACGTGACGATGTTTTCGTTACACCCGTTCCCCAATTAATTGAATGAGTCCCAAAGCATGACGGTCTACTATGTGTTTACGATTCAATATCGACATGTGATTTTCGTCGGTTTACTGCATAATATTTACTTCGTCATGAAGAAGGGTTGCGCGTCGCCAACTTCACTTTCTCGTCTGCAACTACTAGTATCTAGATCCAATTGCAAGACAGATGTCAGGACGTCTGGAGATGGAGATAGATGCAGTGGATGAACAAGACGTTCTATATGTGCCTTACCTTGCTCTAAGATTCCACGGTGCTTGCTATGTCCGCATTCTTCTCCGTTGAACCATGACGGTTTCCTCCGTAGAGTTCGCACAGTCTTAACATGCGTTATAGGTAGGCAATCCCTTAATCAATGGGGGTTTGAGACCCCTCCGGGCTTTGTTAGAGAGTGCTCTTCTAGAGGGATGTCGCTTAAGAGAGTACGGTATATCCCATCACAAAACAGTCTGGTTTGGCATTGTCATTTTGATATCGGGGATCAAAACTAAGATACCTTGTTGTTTATGGTATAAAGGCTACCAAAGGAAGGTATAAAGATTTTTCTACAGAAGATTATACATTATTTTAAACATTTCTTTCATAAATCTCAAAAAAGAATTGAAAATTAGTTTCCAAAGTGCAAATCAAGTTGCCCTTTATTTTCAACACAACAGAGTACCTACTTGTAGTAGCCCACAATGCAGTGCAACTCATTCATCAGTGTGTAAAGTAAACAGATAGATAATTTACTTTAGATAATTGTTTTGTTTATAACATTATTTGAATTGATTTAATTTCTTTTAAGAATGCCGAAAAACTATCAGTTCCTAAATACGTTCTTGGGGTTCTTTGAACTGACAAATTGTGTAGCCCCTATAATTTTAATTTGAAAGATTGGCATTTTTGATTTTCACCAAGAAAAAATTAATAGATAGTTTTTTTGCTGTAATTATATACTGACATCTTTGTAGTTCAGAAATAAAGGCATTTTTAAGCATTTTCATTGCTGGTTTCTCCAATTCAAATTTTTCGTACGAGTTTAATTATTATTAAGTTTTTGTCGGGTTCGAATTCTAAATTTCCTAAATGAAACATGTGGAGATAAAGAACAGTATTCATGATCAAAAATCCATAAAACAATATAAAATAGGAGTAAAGCAAACAGGGACCTCCAAACATCAGAGGTGGGATCAGATGCCATGGAGGAGTGAGCATCCCCAGCCTATAAATAAATTCAAATTTTAAATGATGATTACTATTTTTATTCATAATTCCAAACATGATATACCGAAAAGATTGATTCAGTATCTTTTAAAAGGACTGCAAATAGAATAAAATTTATGGTAAATATTAATTTAGAGGGTACTTCATAATGTTAAACAACTAATGGTTTTCCATAGAAAACTATTTAAATATTCTTTTTTTTTGTCAACATGTATAATTTTCTTCCTGTCCCCTCTATCCACAAAACCTGAAAGAATTTTGCCAAAGTATTCATAAAATTGTAACAATTAAAAGAAAAGGCATTTCACAACATTAAGGAATTTTTAAACAAGATGGGTTCTCAAATAAAAATGAAAACGGCGAGCAAATATGAAAAACAGTGAACTGGGAGAAAATCATTGGAAGACATATTGATGGATATGAATCCTTTATTAGATTTAAAAAAAAATTGTAACAATTGACGGTCAATCAATTTTCATTTTATTTACTATTTGTCTATTTCATCATGGTGTGCGTTTAATTGACTAATTAGTTGTATATTTCATTTAACGTTTATGAATTTTTCCCTCATATAGTTAATCAAGGAAAACAGACTGCTTGAAAGCTAGCATATGTAAATAAAAAAAAACTCGCTATAAAACGTTTGATTTCACCTACTTTTAAGCAGGATACCTTTCCCACTGGGGATAAAAAAATTTTCCGGAAGAAAAACACAAAATGACTTTGTTTCCTGAAAGCCTTTAATAAATGTTGCTTTTAGCTGTAATCTCTTAAATCCAAACAAACAGGAAAATACGACTGTATATAACCGTACTTACGGACATTTCAAGTATCAACACTCGGCTGAAAATAATAACCTTAGAGAATAAAGTTGATTTACAGTATAGTTTAATTGCTTTGATATTACATGATACATTCTTTTATAATAACATACCCAGTTGAATACAGTATTAAGGAGGCCGGGTCTAGAAATTAACCGTCAGATATAAGAAAGATATGTAGTTAACGAACAGTATTCAATATCAAAGTCCATAAAACAATACAAATAGGAGTAGAGCAAACACGGACCTCCGAAACATCAGAGGTGGGATCAGGTGCCATGGAGGAGTGAGCATCCCCTGCTGACCGGTCACACCCGAAGTGTGTTCCTTGTGATGATCGGAAAATACCGGAAAAACGGGAAAATCCGTCGTCAATTCAGTGTATAATGGACTAACAATTAGTATGAAAAACGTCAGCCAGATTTATCTCAATGATAAATTGTACTTGCTGACAAAGTCATTGTATCGACCATAGAATTTACAAAATGATGATTTTAAACGAGACTGCTGATATTCTTGTTTCTTTAACTTGCAAGTAAGGAAAGTTGACGATGAAAAAGGTAGTCATCACGTCTATCATATAGCTTGGTTGTTAGATTACCATTAACGTCTTTTTCAAGTAAAATATCCAAGTATGAAACAGATATGTCAGACTCTGTGGTATCATTTATCTCAAGCTCAGCAGGATATATCGTATTGACGTAGGAATAGAAATAACCATTGTTAATTGACAATACGTCGTCGATATATCTAAATGTCGAGATGAAGGCCACAGTGTTTTCTTCTTTTCACACATAAGATTTTGCACAAATTCTGCTTCCTGTGAATATGAAAATAGATCTGCTAATAACGGGACGCAATTGTTACCCATGGGAATTCCAATAGATTGTTGGAAGACCTGGTCTCAAAAAACCACATAGATATTGTCAATCAGAAACTCAAGCATCTCTTTGATGTCAACTTCAGAGTACTTGTATGTGCAATCAGAATGTGTTTTAACAAAATACTGTAAACGTATTACATTTAGCGGTGTCTTCTTTTTAGCGATTTTGGCGGAAGGCAGAGTCCGCTAATTCAAGTACATCGCTAAATGTCTTGTATATAAACTTTAATAACTAGCAAAGTCAGACAGCGCTAAATAATTCTTCGCTAAGTTGTTGAAAATGGAATTTCCGCCAAATATTGTACATGCCAGATGTAATACATTTACAGTAATTTTGCAAATGATCAAAAAATGACAAGGTAAGTAAATTTACGAGTTCCATTTTTATTGAAAAAGCAGCTGTCAATGATATCAAAAAGCCTGGACTTCAATTTATCGTGGGGAATGGTTGTGTATAGAGTTGAAAGGCATAATTTTTTAAGCTGTCGATTTTGGTAATTTCTTGTGATTTCAAATTGTCCAAAAGTTATTTGAAATTTTTGAGTATCCACCTGTGATTCACACCACTTTTTAATATTCTACACTTGTAGAATAAAGTTCTTCTAAAATACAATTTATATAATGAGCCTTACAAACGAAGACAATGTTGTTACCTGCTTTGTCGGCAGGGACCAGTACGTACTGATCATGTAATATATCTAATTCTTTTTTCACTTCTGGATTATTGAATACAGAAGGATACATGGTTTTCATATTGCCCCTCAAACTTTTAGTACGCGACTTTAACGTGGATCTGATGCATTTAATCCATTCTGACAAGGTGTTAACGTCTTCTTTTTCATATCTGGCTCATCGTCTGGCGTAATTTTCAACAGAATCAATAATATTTATGAAATTCTGACGCCAGTTGAAGGATTGGGGTTCCCTATATTTATTTAACTTATATTTTAGATATGATATCTTACACTGTCAACCATTATTTGTCAAAGCATTCTATACAATTTAAGTTTTATAATTCCATCATTTTAATTTAAGTTTTATAATTTCATCATTTTTGTTTATCTTGATATGGAGCTCTTCATCTAAAATAGATCAACATTGTCTGAAAAATTACCACAACTGCACAGGCCTCTTTATCAAAACAATTATAATAATAACTAGATGAGATCTCGTTGCGAGAAACGAGTAGGTCTTCCGTTGAATTTCTCGATAAGATGAGATGTGATTTTGACTGAGATATTAGTTAAAAGAGAATGACATTAAGTTTTTCTTCATTAAATTTAAAGTTTATGATTTTATCACGATATTCTGAACATCTTTTGTTCAATATGGCTTATAAAAAAACTCTCCCTTTTCGAGACGTAAAGCATAAAAATATACGTAAGATATGACCAAAATTTTATAATATATTGTTGCAAATCATTAAGATGAATACTTTTGCTTCAGTAATATGTAATAAAATATTGATTATTAGAGAGTTATAGATAAAAGACTTTTGGCCCACTGAGCCCCTAATTTGAGGGGTCAGCCCCATTTTCTTGGTATCAAATGCAAGGTCTTGTGATTTTGAAGATATTTTGCACAGTATTTATTTAAAGATTTTTATTCGTTGTGGAGATATGCTGAATGGAAATATTTAGGGGCCACCCCTACAAGTACTTAACGGGGCCGTTTTACAAAAATTCAAAGTATGCATATTGTTTAGAACATTATTCTGACCATCTTTTGTTCAATATTGCTGATTAAAATATTTCCCCTTTTTGAGATATAAAGCGTCAAAGATTTGACATTCTGGCCCCTTGTGACCCCTAATTACGTTACATATGATCAAACTCTTATCATATATTGTTGCAAATTGTTAAGATTAATACTTTTGCTACAGTAATGTATAACAAAATATTGATCATTAGAGAGTTATAGATAAAAGACTTTTGGCCCCTCTGAGCCCTTGATTTGAGGGATCAGCCCTATTTTCTTGGTATCAAATGAAAGGTCTTGTGATTTTGAAGATTTTTTGTTCAGTATTTATTCAGAGATTTCTATTCATTGTGGAGATATGCTAAATGGAAATATTTAGGGGCCACCCCTACAAGTACTTAACGGGGCCGTTTTACAAAAATTCAAAGTATGCATATTGTTTAGAACATTATTCTGACCATCTTTTGTTCAATATTGCTGATTAAAATATTTCCCCTTTTTGAGATATAAAGCGTCAAAGATTTGACATTCTGGCCCCTTGTGACCCCTAATTACGTTAAATATGATCAAAATCTTATCATGTATTGTTGCAAATAATTAAGATGAATACTTTTGCTTCAGTAATGCATAACAAAATATTGATCACTATAGAGTTATAGATAAAAGACTTTTGTCCCCTCTGAGCCCCTAATTTGAGGGGTCAGCCCCATTTTCTTGGTATCAAATGAAAGGTCTTGTGATTTTGAAGATATTTTGTTCAGTATTTATTCAGAGATTTTTGTTCGTTGTGGAGATATGCTGAATGGAAATATTTAGGTGCCACCCTTACAAGTCCTTAACGGGGCCGTTTTACAAAAATTCAAAGTATGCATATTGTTTAGAACATTATTCTTACCATCTTTTGTTCAATAATGCATATTGAAATATTTCCCCTTTTTGAGATATAAAGCGTCAAAGATTAGACAGTCTGACCCCTTGTGACCCCTAATTACGTTATATATGATCAAAATGTTATCATATATTGTTGCAAATTGATAAGATTAATACTTTTGCTTCAGTAATGCATAACAAAATATTGATCATTAGAGAGTTATAGATAAAAGAATTTTGGCCTCTCTGAGCCCCTAATTTGAGGGGTCAGTCCCATTTTTTTGGTATCAAATGCAAGGTCTTGTGATTTTGAAGATATTTTGCACAGTATTTATTTAAAGATTTTTATTCGTTGTGGAGATATGCTGAATGGAAATATTTAGGGGCCACCCCTACAAGTACTTAACGGGGCCGTTTTACAAAAATTCAAAGTATGCATATTGTTTAGAACATTATTCTGACCATCTTTTGTTCAATATTGCTGATTAAAATATTTCCCCTTTTTGAGATATAAAGCGTCAAAGATTTGACATTCTGGCCCCTTGTGACCCCTAATTACGTTACATATGATCAAACTCTTATCATATATTGTTGCAAATTGTTAAGATTAATACTTTTGCTACAGTAATGTATAACAAAATATTGATCATTAGAGAGTTATAGATAAAAGACTTTTGGCCCCTCTGAGCCCTTGATTTGAGGGATCAGCCCTATTTTCTTGGTATCAAATGAAAGGTCTTGTGATTTTGAAGATTTTTTGTTCAGTATTTATTCAGAGATTTCTATTCATTGTGGAGATATGCTAAATGGAAATATTTAGGGGCCACCCCTACAAGTACTTAACGGGGCCGTTTTACAAAAATTCAAAGTATGCATATTGTTTAGAACATTATTCTGACCATCTTTTGTTCAATATTGCTGATTAAAATATTTCCCCTTTTTGAGATATAAAGCGTCAAAGATTTGACATTCTGGCCCCTTGTGACCCCTAATTACGTTAAATATGATCAAAATCTTATCATGTATTGTTGCAAATCATTAAGATGAATACTTTTGCTTCAGTAATGCATAACAAAATATTGATCACTATAGAGTTATAGATAAAAGACTTTTGTCCCCTCTGAGCCCCTAATTTGAGGGGTCAGCCCATTTTCTTGGTATCAAATGAAAGGTCTTGTGATTTTGAAGATATTTTGTTCAGTATTTATTCAGAGATTTTTGTTCGTTGTGGAGATATGCTGAATGGAAATATTTAGGTGCCACCCTTACAAGTCCTTAACGGGGCCGTTTTACAAAAATTCAAAGTATGCATATTGTTTAGAACATTATTCTTACCATCTTTTGTTCAATAATGCATATTGAAATATTTCCCCTTTTTGAGATATAAAGCGTCAAAGATTAGACAGTCTGACCCCTTGTGACCCCTAATTACGTTATATATGATCAAAATGTTATCATATATTGTTGCAAATTGATAAGATTAATACTTTTGCTTCAGTAATGTATAACAAAATATTGATCATTAGAGAGTTATAGATAAAAGAATTTTGGCCTCTCTGAGCCCCTAATTTGAGGGGTCAGTCCCATTTTTTTGAAATCAAATGAAAGGTCTTGTGATTTTGCACATTTTTTCTTCAATATGCTTTAACAAATTATGAACGGGTATGAAGATATGAAACAAAATGTGTCAAATTTTGTGAGATATTTCTGAGACATTTTTTCGGGCCCTACCAAGCTCCGGCGCCTTTTGTGCTAGAAAGATTTGGAGACCCAATTACAACTCACTAAGCCTTCCTTTACTTTCACTGAAAATCTTAAGTCGATATCTTGAGTCGTTTCGGAGTAGTTTCCTGGACAATCCGACCCTCTGAAAATCAGAAAATCGACCATATCTCACGACCGGAAGTGAGATCATCAAAAAGCAAAAAAACCGATCAAGATCAATTGAATATCTTTCAGTTCTGAAAGTTTGGTATAAATCAGACGAGCCATCTCTGAGAAATCGCTTGCACAAAATCGGTTGGAAGAAAAATAATAATAACTAGAGCCGAGCTCGTTGCAAAGCAACGAGTAGGTCTTCCGTCCTGTTTGACCGGAAGTAACTTTCATTTTAAAAAAAGAGTAATGAAGTCCAAAAATGGTTTAATTCGCCAAACTTATGTTAATTATTTCTAAATTAAGCCATTTTTGGCTACTTCCGGTTTGACCGGAAAGTGACGTCGACGGACGAAAAATTAAGATTTAAGCTTCTAGTGACATATGATATTCAAAAACCTGTCAAGAACAGCAAAATTATGCAATTTTGGACTACTTCCGGTTTGACCGGAAGTGACGTCGCCGGACGTATTTTGACGACCCCATTAGATAAAGCTTGACATTTTGAACACCTTTGCTTCTTTGTCGTATTACAACTTCTCAATACTTTTTGAGATATAAAGGAAAAACTTTCGGCCCCTCTAGGCCCTTAATTTTAGGGGCCAGCCCTTTTTTTGAGATATCATTTGAAAGATCTTGGAATTCTACACATCTTTTGTTCTTTATGTTTTCACAAAATATTTTCAGGTAAAAAGATATCGAAGAAAAGGTGTGAGAAATTTTGAAATTTGTGAAAGAACTATTTTCGGGCCATAGCGAGCGCCGACGTGCGTCATTAAGCTTGTCTTTTTGAGCAAATTTGCTTCTTTGACATGTTACAAATTGTCAATACTTTTTGAGATATAGAGAAAAAACTTTCGGTCCCTCTAGGCCCCTAATTTTAGGGGCCAGCCCTATTTTTGAGATATCATATGAAAAATCTCTTAATTCTGCACAAATTTTTTTCTATATGTTCAAACAAAATATTTCCAGGTAAAAAGTTATTATAGAAAAAGTGTAAGAAAATTTGAAATTCGCGTTAGGGCTATTTTCGGGCCATAGCGAGCGCCGACGTGCGGCGTTTCCGGAAAAAGCAAAATGCGAAAGGCATATCTACAGACATAGGTCTATCATACCTGAGAGTTTCATGTTTCTATCTCAACCCATTTTTCAGAAAAACTCTGGACAACCCGACCCTTTAAAATTCATAAAATTGGCAATATCTCAGACCGGCAGTGACGTCATCAAAGAAGGAAAAAAAACACATAAGGTTCAAGTGATGATAAATAAGTCCTGAAAGTTTCATGAAAATTCATTGCGCCGTTTCCGAGAAATCGCGTGCACAAAATCAGAAAGAAAACTAGAGCAAAGCTCGTTGCAAAGCAACGAGTAGGTCTTCCGTCCTGTTTGACCGGAAAACAAAAATGAGAAATAATGCCTAAAACTGGTTTGAATCCTCTAAAGCTATGGTAATTAATGCAAAAATAAGCCACTTATTGCTACTTCCGGTTTAACCGGAAGTGTCGACGACGGACGGAAAATTAATTTTTATGCTTCCAGAGACATATGTTATCCAAAAACTTGTCAAGAACGGGAAAAATACGCCTTTTTCGACTACTTCCGGTTTGGCCGGAAGTGACGACACCGGACGTATTTTGATGACTCTAATAGATTAAGCTTGACATTTTGAACAACTTTGCTTCTTTGACGTATTACAAATTCTCAATAGGTTTTGAGATATAGAGAAAAAACTTTTGGCCCCTCTAGGCCCCTAATTTTAGGGGCCAGCCCTTTTTTCAAATATGATTTGAAAGATCTTGTAATTCTACACTTCTTTTGTTCTATATGTTTTAACAAAATATTCTTAGGTAAAAGGATATCGTAAAAAATGTGTGAAAAATTTTGAAAATTGCGATAGGATTATTTTCGGGCCATAGCGAGCGTCGGCGCTTCGTACTTCCGGTAGTTATGATATACCAAATACACCTCTCCAAAGATTGCTCTAGCATCACTGAAAATTTCATGCTTCTGTGTTAAGTGCTTTTTGAGAAAACTGCCGGACAAAGAGACCCTCTAAAAATCACTAAATTGCAGAAAACTCCGAACCGGAAGTGACGTCATCAAAACGGAAAAAAAAGAATCAAGTTCAAGAAATGCATCATAACTTCTGAAAGTTTAATGGAAATCCATCCAGCCGTTTTCGAGAAATCACGTGCACAAAATCGGTAAGAAAAAAAACAATAATAATAAGAAAAGTGAAAAAGAAACCTAAGAATCACTAGAAGGTCTTCCGCTGAAGCCGGAAGACCTTAACTAGATACGATCTCGTTGCGAGCAACGAGTGGGTCTTCCGTCCGATTCTTGATGAGATGAGATGAAATTTTGATTGAGATTTTCATTTTAAAATATTGATTTTCCATAATCTGTATTAAAAGAGACATTGAACATTAAAGAGTTAAAAATTCGAATTTTGGCCCCTCACGGCCCCTAATATTAGGGATCAGCCCTTTTTTTCTTCATATCATCTTAAAGCTCTCAGGATTTTCAAAATTTTTTGTTTAACAACTTTCAGAGATTCTTTTTTCCTTTTCGAGTTATTTGCATAAGAAACATTTAGGGGCCAACCCTTCAACTCCTTAATGGGGACGTTTAGCTAAAAATGAAAGGTTGCATATTGTTCAGAGCAAGATTTTGAACATCTTTTGTTCAATATTATTAATCAAAATATTCCCGAATTTTGAGATATAAAACATCAAAGATTTAGCATTTTGGCCCCTTACGGCCCCTTATTATGTACATACAACATTTAAATCATTTTATATACCTGTAGATTGTTGAGGTCAACATTTTTGCTTCAGTAATGTATTACAAAATATTAACTGATAAAGAGTTATCGATAGAAGACTTTTGGCCCCTCTCGGCCCTTAATTTGAGTGCCCAGCCCCTTTTTCTTAATTTCACCTTGAAGCTTTTCGAATTTTGAACGCTTTTTGTTCAACAACTATTCAGAGATTGTTTTTCGTTTTTGAGTTATTTGCAAAAGAAATATTTTGGGGTCAGCCCTTCAACTCCTTAATGGGGACGTTTAGCGAAAAATGAAAGGTTGCATATTATTCAGAAGATTATTTCGAACATCTTTTTGTTCAATATTAGTTATTAAATTATTTCCCACTTTTGAGATATAAAGCGTCAGAGACTGAGCATTTTGACCCCTTTTGGCCCCTAATTATAATAATTAATAATTAAAAATCATAATGTATAGTTGTAGATTATTAAGATAAAAATTTTTGCTGCAGTAATGTATAACAAAATATTGACTGTAAAAAAGTTATTGAATAAAGACTTTTGACCCCTATTTGCCCTTAATGTGATGAGTCAGCACTTTTTTCTTGATATCATATGAAAGATCTTGTAGTTTTGCACAAATATTGTTCAATATGTTTTAACAAAATAATTATACTTTAAAAGATACAATGCAAAATTCTCAAAAAATCAGTCATGATTCGTGTCCTAAATTTTGACCCCTACCGAGCTTCCAGTCTAGATACTTGCGGAAGATTTGAAAGTATAGATACAAAACTACAACGTGTTAACTATATTCGCTGAAAATTTCGGCACTCTAACTTTTGCCGTTTTTGAGTTTTTGTCCGGACAAAATGGTCACTAAAATACGATTAAAGGGCGATAATTCCCGACCGGAAGTGAATTTCCAAAAAATTAAGGAAAACGTATCAAGTTCAGATCATGATACATCATCCCTGTAATTTTCATATAAATCCGTCCAAGCATCTCTGAGAAATCGTCTGCACAAAAATAAGGACAGAAAAAAATGATAATAATAAAAGTGAAAAAGAAACAATAGGATAATTAAAGGGTCTTCCGTTGGAGACGTAAGACCCTAATAATAATAATAACTAGATAAGATCTCGTTGCGAGCAACGAGTGGGTCTTCTGTCCGATTCTTGATGAGATGAGATAAGATTTTAATCGAGATTTTTATTCTAAAATAATAATAAAGATTGTGAAGAAGAACGATTTTGCCTTCATAATCTGTAAGAATGCATTGAACATTAAAGATTTTAATATTAAACTTTTGGCCCCTCGCGACCCCTAACATTAGGGATCAGCCCTTTTTTTATTCATATCATCTTAAAGCTCTCATGATTTTGATCACTTTTTCTTAAACAACTATTCAGAGATTGTTTTTCGTTTTCGAGTTATTTGCAAAAGAAATATTTAGGGGCCAACCCTTCAACTCCTTAATGGGGACGTTTAGCGAAAAATGAAAGGTTGCATATTGTTCAGAACATTATTTTGAACATCTTTTGTTCAATATTACTTATCAAAATATTTCTCACTTTTGAGATATAAAGCGTCAAAGATTTAACATTTTGGCCCCTTTTGGTCCTTTATTCTATACCATACGACATTAAAATCATAATATATAGGTGTAGAATGTTGATATAAACATTTTTGCTTCAGTAATGTATAACTATATTTTTGCTGCTAAAGAGTTATCGATTGAAGACTTTTGGCCCCTCTCAGCCCTTAATTTGAGTGTCCAGCCCCTTCTTCTGGATCTTACCTTAAACTTCTCAATATTTTGAACATTTTTTGTTCAACAACTATTCAGAGATTCTCTTTCATTTTCGAGTTATTTATAAAAGAAAAATTTAGGGGCCAACCCTTCAACTCCTTAATGGGGACGTTTAACGAAAAATGAAAGGTTGCATATTGTTTAGAACATTATTTTGAACATCTTCTGTTCAATATTACATATCAAAATATTTCCCACTTTTGATATAGAAGGCGTCAAAGATCTAGCATTTTGGCCCCTTGTGGCCCCTAATTATGTTTCATACGACATTAAATCATAATATATAGTTATAGATTGTTGAGATAAACAATTTTGCTTCAGTAATGTATAATAAAATATTGTCTGTTACAGAGTTATCGAATAAAGACTTTTGGCCCCTCATGGCCCCTAATGTGATAAGTCAGCACTTTTTTTGATATCATATGAAAGATCTTGTCATTGGTCACAAATATTGTTCAGTATGTTTTAACAAAATATTTTTACTTAAAGAGATATGATGCAAAATGTCTCAAAAAATCACTCATGATTCGTGTCCTAAATTTCGACCCCTACCGACCTTCCATACTAGGCACTTCCGGAAGATTTGAAAGTATAGGTGCAAAACTACATGTCGTCTATATTCGCTGAAAATTACAGCTCTCTAGCTTTGGTCGTTTTTGAGTTTTTGTGTCGACAAAATGGTCACTAAAAATTCGATCAAAGGGCGATAACTTCCGACCGAAAGTGATTTTTCGACAAATAAAAAAAAATGGATCAGGGTTAGATCATGATACATCATCTCTGAAAATTTCAAAGAAATCCGTCCATGCATCTCTGAAAAATCGTCTGCACAAAATTTGGACGAAGAAAAATAATAATAATAGTGAAAAAGAAACAATAGAATAATAGAAGGGTCTTCCGTTGGAGACGAAAGACCCTAATAATAACTAGATACGATCTCGTTGCAAGCAACGAGTGGGTCTTCCGTTCGATTCTTGATGAGATGAAATAAGAATTTGATTGAGATTTTCATTCTAAAATAATGATTTTCCATAATCTGTAAAAAGACATTGAATATCAAAGATTAAAAAATCGACTTTCAGTCCCTCACGGCCCATAATATTAGGGATCAGCCCTTTTTTTCTACATATCATCTTTAAGCTCTCAGGATTTTGATCACTTTTTGTTCAACAAGTGTTCAGAGATTTCTTTTCGTTTTCGAGTTATTTACAAAAGAAATATTTAGGGGCCAACCCTTCAACTCCTTAATGGGGACGTTTAGCGAAAAATGAAAGGTTGCATATTGTTCAGAACATCATTTTGAACATCTTTTGTTCAATATTACTTATCAAAACATTTCCCACTTTTGAGATATAGAGCGTCAAAGATTGAACAGTTTGGCCCCTTGTGGCCCCTAATTATGTAACATACGACATAAAATTCATAGTATTGTGTAGTAGATTGTTGAGGTAAACATTTTTGCTTCAGTGATGTATAACAAAATATGGACTGCTAAAGAGTTATCGATTGAACACTTTTGGTCCTTTTTGACCCCTAATTTGAATGCCCAGCCCTTTTTCTGAATTTTCTCATAAAGCTCTTATGATTTTGAACACTTTTTGTTCAACAACTATTCAGAGATTGTTTATCGTTTTTGAGTTGTTTGCAAAAGAAATATTTAGGGGCCAACCCTTCAACTCCTTAATGGGAACGTTTAGCGAAAAATGAAAGGTTGCATATTGTTCAGAACATCATTTTGAACATCTTTTGTTCAATATTACTTATCAAAATATTCCCAACTTTTGAGATAAAAGCGTCAAAGATTTAGCATTCTGGCCCCTTGTGGCCCCTAATTATGTACCATACGATATGAAAATCATAATATATAGCTGGAGATTGTTTA
Organism: Saccostrea cuccullata; assembly: GCF_032062105.1. NCBI lineage: Eukaryota > Metazoa > Mollusca > Bivalvia > Ostreida > Ostreidae > Saccostrea > Saccostrea cuccullata. The sequence continues at coordinate 128,227 of NW_026918325.1, read as the reverse complement.
GATAAATATTTTTGCTTCAGTAATGTATATCAAAATATTGCTTGCTAAAGAGCTATCAATTAAAGACTTTTGGCCCCTTTCGGCCCTTAATTTGAGTGTCCAGCCCCTTTTTCTAGATTTTACTTTAAATCTCTCATGATTTTGAACATTTTTTGTTCAACAACTATTCAGAGATTCTCTTTCGTTTTCGAGTTATTAGCAAAAGAAATAATTAGGGGCCAGCCCTTCAACTCCCTAATTGGGACGTTTAGCGAAAAATCAAAGGTTGCGTATTGTTCAGAACATTTTTGTGAACATCTTTTGTTCAATATTACTTATCAAAATATTTCCCACTTTTGAGATATAAAGCGTCAAAGATTTAGCATTCTCTCCCCTTGTGGCACCTAATTATATACCATACGACATAAAAATCATAATATGTAGTTGTAGATTGTTAAGATAAACATTTTTGCTTCAAAAATGTATAACAAAATATTGACTGTTAAAGAGTTATCGAAAAAAGACTTTTGGCCCCTTTTGCCCCTTAATGTGATGAGTCAGCACTTTTTTCTTGATATCATATTAAAGATCTTAATCTCAGTGCAAATGATAATGCAATGTAATTCGCAAGTCTTCAGCTGACGTTATAAAACCTAAATTCAATGTCTTTTAACCATACTTGCAAGTACCCCCTTGCTCCTTGTCATGATCAAGCAGACGGGAAAAAATCAGTTAATGACTCAGTAAAAATAATTACATAACAATTTGAATGAATAACGCGGTTCAACGTTTTACTTATAATGATAGACTGTATCTGCTGACAAATTAGAATTTGCGAAATGTTGACTTTAAACATGACTGTTACATAATCTTTTCATTAACTATTTTGCCTTGTTCTTTAAACTGTTTGTTCGTAGAGCATGCTCTAGATAATCAAATAGGATTGAAGACAAATCCCCAGCAGAAAATAATGATATATTGCTAAAAAATAAATGAAAGGTGGCGGTAGAAAGTTTTCACATTAATCATTAATTTTGTTTTTTGGTTAACATCGACGTCTTATTCAAATAGGAAACAAGTGTTTTAGACTCTTTTGTATCTTTTATTTCAAGTTCACTGGGGTATATCGAGTGGAATAAAAGTAACTAAAATAAACAGATTTTTGTGAAAAGAGTTCTTCTTAAATGCAGTCAAAACAATGAACCTTACAAACAATAGCCGAGAGTGCAAATAAGTCAAACATTTTATTTAGGCTTTAATTGAAACCTTTACACCTAATTTTATTCTAAATTTACTTGTACCTTATTTATTAAATGTATTTTTGTGAAGTTTTATTTAATTTTTTCATTGTATCATATAAGTTTCCAAAATTTAGCGCAAGTCAGGACGATAATTATTTATAGTACTTCAGTAGTTTGCAAAGTCCCTTTCTCGAAATGTGCACAATGGCCCGTGAATGCGATTGATAACAAATATTTGGAATTGTAAGTGAAAGTAAATAGATTATAATTTAAAAAGAGGGTAGCTAATTATATTATTCGTAATTCCGAACGTGATATGCCGAAAAGATTGATTCAGAATCTCAAAGAACTTGAAGAGCTTATCCTCATAGTAAAAAAAGCTGAAATGTTAAATATTTATTTAGAGGGGCGTTCATAAGTAAAGCAACTAATGGTTTTCCATAGAAAAGGATTTTAATATTCCTTTTAACGGTCTATAAGTTCCTTCTTTTCCTCTCCAACCACAAACCCTGAAAGAAGTTTGCCTTGGTATTCATAACATTGTTACAATTCAAAAAAAGACATGCCACTTCATAAAGGGATTTTTAGCTAAGATGGCCGCTCAAATAAATATCCAAATGCGAGCAATTATGAGAAACCGTGCATTGGTAGGAAATCCTTGAAAGACATATAGATGGGTGAATCCTTTAACAGTGAAAAAAGTTTGTGCCAATTGACAATCAATCAATTTTCATTTTATTTAACTTTTTGTCTATTTTTCTTTTTGTGTTCTTTTCAGAGATTGATTGACTGATTAGTTGTATATTTTATTTAAGATTAAAGAATTCATAAAGATAATTCTGGAAAGGAGACAAGAACTAGAAATAATTAATGCTGCAAAAAAAAAAAATTCATATCTTTGCCCCATTTGTTAGATATTTGTGGTCGAACACAATCTATGAAATGCTACATTGTTCTTTTAATTCTTTTTTCTAAATAGATCTTAAGGAGTAAACATTCTGGCATGTGTATCAAGTTGGTTCCTCAAAATATGTTTGATATGTTTAACAAAAAACCCCTTATATTCAAGGAGAAGAGGCAAGAAAAACTATCAAATATTCCCGCTCTGAAAAACTTATTTGAATGCATTTTGTATAGTCGTGTTTGATTTGTTTATGAAAAATACCTTTATAGGCACTGCACGAATAATATATGAGACCACAATTTCTTTATATAAAATAAGGATTGTACAAGCAAACAAAATTATAAATTAAGAAATACATATAGTTCTGTATGTATTTAAAACAAATTTAACATGGTCGTACTGTTCCCTCAATATTAATGACACATCCATCTGCCTTTCTGGTGCTTTCTTAGATGTATAAGTATACATATCAGCATTGTTTATACATCCATTGGTTTTTGATTGGGAAAGCCAGTTCTTGGAAGGAATTTATAATAATGTCCTTCACTGCCTTTTAGTGTATCATACACATGTTTTTTTCTGACTCATTAGATCATCCATTTTTGAAGTTACATGGTGTTGTGAACATGTTTGCCAGCAGTTTTTCTCACTGACATACAGGCATTCGGAAGGTGTGTAAGAATCTTTAACAACGCTTTGTACGTTTTCTTTATTATCTGCAGTATAAATGAAATTGAAAGATATTAGGACTAAAATGATTATTTTAGATAATCAAATGTGTCACGTATAGATACCATTAATTCTCATTACAATACACCTAAACCTTTCATAGTTGGCGAACGAGCACTTTACAACACTTTATAATCGGTAAGTTTTAGCTTCGCACGATCTCTCGCATACGTTGCATGATGTCTAGCATTTATTGCATGTGCTTCTAGTGGTCACATCAAGAGTCACAATTGCCATGCTTTGCCTCATGCCAAATAATTAGTTGTAGTTGCTGTTTCTCTAAACTTTCTTTTAGTAAAAGTGTAAAGCATTATTGGACAAAATAATTAACCACTGAACAGAGTTTTAATTAATAGAGATTTAATACAGGAGAAGAGGAAAATAAAATGGAAAACTGTGTTAAAAATTTCCTTATTTAATTGAAGAGCACTTGAATGTCTGACCTTAAAAACAGAGGAAAGGTTTATTTCTTTTCTAAAATCAAATTTATTTAAAGCCAGAATTATCAAAGTAAGTAAACACAAACAACATACAGTTTTCAATGGATGGAATTTTTTTTTTCAAAATATGATTCAGGTTGAACAAACGGAGGTTAAAAAGTAATAGACAACAAGATAAAGGTGAAAATATAACAAAACAAGAGGCCCATGGGCCACATCGCTCACCTGAGAAGCTTTGACCATTCTGTTCTTTACCAGATTTCACCCTTGTTATACATAATGCATCCCCACCCTGCCCCACTGATCATAATTTAGACATTTTGAAATCTACACTACCCCATGATCCTTCCATGGGCACATATATTTCAGCTTTTTTGGCCCAGTGGTTCCTGAGAAGAAGATTTTCAAAGATTTTTCCTATATATTTCTATGTAAAACTTTGATTCCCTATAATGGCCCCGCCCTTCCCCCGGGGGTCATGATTCCTACAATTAAGAATTTACACTACCCCAGAATGCTTCCACAAAAGCTTCACTTTTTCTGGCCCAGTGGTTCTTGAGAAGAAGATTTTCAAAGATTTTTCCTATATATTTCTATATAAAACTTTGATTCCCCATTGTGGCCCCGCCCTTCCCCCGGGGGTCATGATGTGAACAATTTAGAATCTACATTATATCAGGATGCTTCCACATAAGTTTCAGCTTTTCTGGCCCAGTGGTTATTGAGAAGATTTTCAAAGATTTTTCCTATATTTCTATGTAAAACTTTGATTCCCCATTGTGGCCCCGCCCTTCCCCCGGGGGTCATGATGTGAACAATTTAGAATCTACACTATACCAGGATGCTTCCACATAAGTTTCAGCTTTTCTGGCCCAGTGGTTCTTGAGAAGAAGATTTTCAAAGATTTTTCGTATATATTTCTATATAAAACTTTGATTCCCCATTGTGGCCCCGCCCTTCCCCCGGGGGTCATGATTTGAACAATTTAGAATCTACACTACCCCAGGATGCTTCCATATAAGTTTCAGCTTTACTGGCCCAGTGGTTCTTGAGAAGAAGATTTTTTAATGACCCAACCCTATTTTTGTCTTTTCTTGATTATCTCCCCTTGCGAGGGGATATGTCCCTCCATTTTAACAATTTAAATTTCCCTTCAACCAGGGATGCTTTGTTCCAAGTTTGGTCAAAATTGGCCCAGTGGTTCTTGAGAAGAAGTCGAAAATGTGAAAAGTTTACAGACGGAAAGACAGACAGACAGACAGTCGGACGGACGGACGACGGACAAAATGTGATCAGAAAATCTCACTTGAGCCTTCGGCTCAGGTGAGCTAAAAAACTTTTTTGTCCCCCGCTTGAAAAGTTGGGGATATTAATTTGGGTTTGTCCGTCCGTCCGTCCGTCTTTCTGTCTGTCTGTAACGCTTTCGTTTCCACACGATATCTCAAGAACCCTTTGAGCTTCTGCAATGAAATTTAGCATAGCAAATCCCTATGGACTAAAGAAGAACCGTATTGCTTTTGAGGTCAAAAGGTCAAAGGTCAAGGTCATAAATAAGCAAATTCTGTCTGTAATAACACTTTCGTTTCCACACGATATCTCGAGAACCCTTTGAGCTTTTGCAATGATATTTTACATAACAACTACCTGTGGTCTAAGGAAGACCCCAATTGATTTTGAGATCAAAAGGTCAAAGTTCAAGGTCGTAAATTTATACATTCTGTTTGTATGAAACACTATCATTTTCGGGCGATATATCAAGAAGATTTTGAGCTTTTGCTATGTAATTTTATACCAAAACTCCCTTAAGGACCTCTCTCACTCCTCTCAAAGTGCCCCGCTCCGTTTGTTCCAATAGTATTTATTGTATTACTTGTCGCTATTTTTAGCACAGGGACATGAGGAGAATTATTACGTATAAAACAGGTTCTCGGTGGACTCTATATTCTTATTACATCTATTAGAACTGTTTAATAAAGGTTAAATTAGACACCATGCATTGTGTAAAATTTTGACAATATCAAACTTGAATATACATGTATACATGTATGTCACTTCTTGTTTGTATACAATTGTCGCCATTTTACAGCGGCTCCGTGGTCTAGTGGTATGTCTCTCGCTTCAAGTGTGAGAGGGCCCGGGATCGCATCTCGGTCGATCCATTTTTTTTTCGAAATACTTTTCTTTTTTACTAAACGATAGTATTCAGCATGTGAAATGAAAAATTTATGAGGTCTGGCTTGTACAAACTCATAATATCATCATTACAGTGTGATAAATATTCCATATGAAAAAGAATTTTCTACACACATAATAAAGAATAATCCATCAAACCTTTATATCCATATTGGCATATCTTATTTGCTTCAGTATACATTTAATAATTCTACAAATTCAGTGAAGGGGATCCGAACCCCCGAACCCCGAACTGTGCATGATTTACTTTTCCCTAAGCGGGGGACACAAATTCTCTGAATTAGCTTGTTTAAAATATTGATTTAAATCAATTTCATTTGTACATTCAGTGCTTCGAATGATGTCACAAAAAGCATATAAAAAGGAAATACGTATAAATCCCTTTAAACAGCAGTGTTATGATTCGTTATATTAACTTCAATTCTTTGTTAACGGGTTTAAGGAAAATTGTCTTGACAATTAATCTTAGTTTCCATATTAAACGTTCTATTAGTTTACACATTCCTTTGCACGAAATTAAATAATTAGTCCAAGTTAATTCTTTACCATGAGAGAATACGCAGCAAGATTACCACTATAGCCTCTTTCCTGTAGATTTAAATTCTGTGCACTCGCAGGACATTTTCCCATTCCATTTCTTTTGAAAGAGAAAAGAGAGATAAGGTTTGAGCTGGCTTAATATTAAATCAGTTTTTTTCTACGTAATGTAAAAAGAATATATCAGTACTCACCTTTTCCGTTTTTGGAAGCAAAAACAGTAGATAAACAGCAATCCAAAGACTACAAAAGTGACAGAAACGACAGTTAACACAGTCAGAACCAGCACGCCACCCTCCGGTTGTACTTGAGTGTCAGCAGAGGTACCACTCATTGTCCATGCAGCTGTGCTCCATTTCCTTGTCGATGTCATTGAGTCGATCGTCACTTTACCTGATTTAACAAAAAATCATTTGTTTTTGTTTGTTATGCGTTATTCTTATTATTTTTTTTTGAAGTTTTTGAAAATACTAATAAATTCCGAGTACCTGTTTTGTTGAGACAACCTCTTTCAAAATGACATTCTTCTAAGGGACACTCACATTTTCTACCGCATGCAAAAACCATAGGTACCTCTATGACATTCTGTAATAAAATAAGAAAATAACAAACAATTTCAATTTTCTAAAACATATCATTTATTTACAATTATATCTTTTTCTTTATCAAAATTGTAACAGATTTCTTAGCTTCACATTAATGAATGCGTACTTGCTTTAAGCAATCAGGCATTTAATGGTTTTAAATAAAACTGCTTAAATATTATATCATGACAGTTTTTGCATTTTTCTTATCCATATCCTTCATGAAGTAAAGAAAAAATTCAAATTTGAATATTAAGTACTGAATGTGTATTGATATAAAACGTATATACTTTCAATGCAAGTTGCTCCTGTGTAACCATTTATACAATCACAACGATTTGTTTCGTTGTTTCTGATGGTATTTTTCGGACATTGTAATTTTGTCATCATGACTTTTGAACTTCTATCCAATTCTTGAAAGAACAGAGTGTTCCTCTTTGTAAATTGTTGATGTATAACCTTTTGATAAAAAGATTTCTTCTTGAGACTTGCCTGTGTCCTTTTATAATACACAACAGAAATGCATTTTAATCGATGAAAACTAAGTTACAGACATATTTTTACCCTGCCATTAACAAAACTTTAATGTAGTCATTAATGTAACTTCAAAAACTGATTTCGAATAACTATCAATGTTGATTTCCATAAGCTTATGAAATTAAGCTGTCAATAAAATGGTTAATACTAAAAGAAAGAGAAAAGTTACATTAATTCTTTGATTTGGAAGTGAATGACATCAGTAAACTGTTGTTAAAATAAAATTAAATATCTGCCTGGAAACAAACATATGTAAATAAAAAAAATCTCGCTACAAAACGATTAATTTCAACTACCATTAAACAGAATACCTTTCCCCTGAGCACGGATTTTTTTTATCCGAAGAAAAACAAATGATTGCGTTTCCTAAAAGCGTATGTTTAATGTTGTTTTAAGCTGTAATCTAATTGAATAAAAAAAACACAGCAAAATACAACTGGAGATATATAACCTTGTTGACGTACATTTCAAGTACCAACACAGCTAAAATAAACGACCTAAGAATTAAGTGGATTTAAAGTATAACAACATTTTTCTTGAAGCAAATTGCTTTACTGAATAAATTTATTTGGTATTACATGGTACATTATTTTCATAATAACAAATCATAATTGAATGCAGTATGGGATGTCAACAAAATAACCGTCACATATATCTAAATTTTTAAGATATGTACCTTAAGCTGTCAAATATTATTTCGCAGAGAAACATTCCATACTATTTTAGTTTTACAATTTCATCATTTTTGTATATCTTTATATGGAGCTCTTCTTCTAAGGATATCAAGAAAGTCTAAAAATGGCCACAACCACCCAGCCCTCCTAATACAAAAATGGCGTTTATTTTCTTTTAACTCACCTTTTTTGATGACAGGCATATTAGTAACTTCTTTATGCTATATTTAATTTTAGGGGGTCAGAATTCATAATATGATACAAAAGATTTTTGTATTCTTTCGAAGTTCCTTCTAGTCTTGTCTGACCCCTTTATAATATGTTTATATTTTTGTTTTGTGTCATCTACTTCAATAAATGACATTTTTCACCTTCACTACTGTTGTTATTTTCTTTTTAATCCATCAAAAAACTAGCTCAGTTGACTTGGCTTCGGTCTTGCTTTAATAACAGAGGAACACAATAATAATTTTAAATACAATCATTCATAATTTCAGTGCAAATGACAATGCAATAGATTTCTCAACTGGCATTTTGAAACCAAAATTTAATGTATCAGAAGTGCCCTGATGGTTGGGCTACTGGAATTATGGGACTAGAAGATAATAAATGGGGCTTGTAGGGATGCTTTAAACGGTGAAATGCCTAGAAAAAATAGGTGTAACCCATCACAAAACTGTCTCGTTTGGCATTGTTATTTTGATACTGGGGTGCCAAACTTAGATACTTTGTCATTTATGGCATGTAAGTTACTAAAGGGAGCTATAAAGATGTTGATTGCATTTTTCGACTGAGGTTAACATGTAAGAGAGTGTAAAATAAGAAGATAAAAACAGTATAAAGATCAGTCCATTGTGCCAATAAACATTTCGAACAGAGCAAACATGAACCTCTAAAAACATTCGAGACGGCATCATGTGCTTCATAATAGTATGCAACCCTCCTGTCCGCAGGTCACACACGCTGTTTACTCCTTGTCATGATCAGACAAACGCAGACCTATTTTTGTATTCAAATGAAGCAGAATTTGTCCAAAATCCGATGTATGAAAAGAAGAAAACACTTGCTATGGCCTCAACTCGACATTTAGATATATCGACGATATATCGACTACGTATTGTCAATTAACAATAATGCCATGGAAGAGTGGGCATCCCCTGCTGACCCGCCGTGTGCTCCTTGTCATAACGGAAAACTTGAAATAACGGAAAAATCCGCCGTCAATTCAGTATATAAATAATGGACTAGCAATAAGTATGAAAAAGGTCAGACAGCATTTGACTCAATGACAATTGTATTTGCTGACAAGGTCATTGTATCGACCAAACAACTTACGAAATGATGACTTTAAACGAAACTGCCGAAATTCTTGTTTCATCAACTTGTTTGTCAATAATTTACCTCGTTTTAGAAATTGTTTATATGTAGAGCATGTTCTTGCGTATCGAATCAACTGAGATATATAAACGCCGTATGCAGGCGATGAATGTATTTTGCTGCATACATGTAAGTAAAGGAAGTTGACGGTAGAAAAGTTAAAGTCATTATGTTCATCATATAGCTTGGTTGTTAGATTACCATTAACGGCTTTTTCAAGTAAATAATCCAAGTATGAAACAGATGTGTCAGACTCTGTGGTATCTTTTATCTCAAGCTCAACAGGATATATCGTATCGACATAGGAATGGAAATACCATTTTTAATTAACAATACGTCGTCGATATATCTAAATGTTGAGTTGAAAGCCACAGCAAGTGTTTTCTTCTTTTCACGCATAAGATCAACCAAATCTTTTTCTCTGAGAACTTTTCTAGTCTTGTTATTTCTTTCTTAAATATTTCGGTCGTAGAAGAAGGATATTTTAAATATTATTCTTTAACTAAAAAAAAACGTTTATGTAATAAGTTTTCATTTTAGATAAATGTTATGTTCTTAAGGAGGCTCATTACACCACTTTTTGATGACGTACTACACAAAAAAATAAACCTCCATTGTGTCGACCGGTTTGCTCAGAGGACGAGTTGTATAGGTACCTCTATAATATGACCCTGACCTTTAAAACGCTTTAAAAATAGATGAAACATGCAGTGTTGTAAACAGTGAAAACAAAGTAACGGATTCATTATGCATAAACCAAGAAGAATTGCTTTTAGGCAGAAACAAAAGAAAGCAACAGTCAAATCTTCGCCAAACAAGTAATGTCAATTTCATAGCCATGCATGCAGTGAACTCTATCAATCACAGACATGTATGTATGGAGGAAATTCGAGTTAAAATCTACAACCTTGTTGAAATTAAAATTTTATTTGATTGCTTCTGAATTTTAGATGTAATGTCAAACGTTCCATAGTGTTTTGAGTCTTGGCTAATTAGGAAAGATAACTCTTGAAAGTGGACTTTTTATACCAAATATTTTTTAAATTGGATTTTTCATTTCGTTTAAACTTTCTTCATTCAATTTGACACATGTAAGTCATTGAAATACATCCCTTGTCTCTTCAGAACACATTTTTAAAATGTTTTATGCATAGGTTAAAAAGATAATGACATTAATTGTTTTCTAGGAGAAAATTATTTTTTCAAATAAAATTATTATTAGGTATTATGAGGTATTTTCACTGTGTGTACTTGTCTTAAGAAGATGCCCATCATTTGACACTGAAAGTTCTGAAATTCTGTGAATAATAAACCTGAAATAAAACATTTAACTAAAATAAACAAAAACTAAAAAATTCTATAAAAAATATTTATGATATCAATACCCCCATCTGGATATTTGACATCGACATTATAAGTGGTATTGTATTGAAATCTAAAATAAACTGTGAATGTAATGAGCCACCTTAACATTATATAAATTATCCTTAGAATGCTGGAGCACTGCCACGTTCCTAAAAACGTCCTGGTTATTTTTAATTGACGGATAGTGAAGCCGCTCTTATTTGTATTTTTGATACATTGAAATATTAATTTTCAAGTTCACGATTTCATTTGCAGAAAAATTAAATAACTACGATTTATGTGATTAAAAACTGAATCATTTTCAGCTCAGAAATAAGGGCATTTATTTTATTACTGTTTTCTTCCATTCAAATGTTGTGTTCGACTTTAAGTATAACTAGTTTTTGTCGAGTTCTAATTTTAAATTTACTAAATGAAAATATATTCAAATTTCCGAACTTGATAACTACTACAATATCTCATCTTAAAATGATATGCTGTATAATAAAAGCTTTATATATACGTCAATTCCAACAAGTCCAGGCTTTTGGACATCGTTAGGATCTGCTTTTTAAATGACATCGGAACTCAATAAATTACTTACCTTGTCATTGGTCGTGTGTAAAATTATTTTGTTATATTGATTGTACACATAAGTATTCTGAAGTTAACATGAAAAAGATGATTCTTAAGTTTCTAATTGACAATATCTATGTCGTTTTAGGAGACCAGATCTTTCAACAGTCTATTAGAATTTAATTCTGTGTCAACTGTCCCAATTATTAGCAGACCTACCATATTTTGTATCAACATTGCACCTGATCCCACCTTTGATGTTTTGGAGGTCCGTGTTTGCTCTACTCCTATTTTGTATTGTTTTATGGACTTTTTATCTTAAATACACTTGTTATCTTCATCTGCTCCATATATTTCAAAAAGCAGAATTTGTTTTTGAAATCATAGAAGTGAAAAGAAGAAAACACATTCGACGACCTTCAACTCGACATATAAATATATCAACAACGTACAAGTGTACTATCAATTAAATATGTTACTTCTATTCTTAAGTCGACCATACATCCCGGTGAGCTTGAATTAAAACGGCGTGGAATCTGACAAATCTGTTGTATGTTTGAATATTTTACTAGAAAAAGGCGTTAATAGTAATCTAATAACAAAGCTTATTTATAAACGTGATGACTTACTTTTCATTCGTCAACTTCCCTTACTTGTGCAGCAGTTATCACCTCCAAACGAGGGGTTGCATCTTTCAGTTGATCCGATACCGAAGAGCAAGCTCCACGTATGAACAATTTCAAGATCGAGTTGAGTTAATGACAAACAAGTTGATGAAAGAAGAATATATGCAGTCTCGTATGAAGTCATAATTTTGTAAGTTCTATGGCCGATAAAATGATCTTGTCCGGAAATACAATCTTTCATTAAGTCAAATGATGACTTATATTTTTGAATACGAAATGTTAGGCCATTATACATGCATATTTCGACGACTTCGCCGTTATTTTCCCGATCAAGACAAGGAGCACACGGCGGATGTGACCAGTCAGCAGGGGATGCTCACTCCTTCATGGCTTGTACCATAGCTAAACATCTATACACCAGATTTTCTTTGTTCGAAACCATGGAGATTTTGAGCAAACCAACACTTTTCTGTGATCAATATATATCCCACTAATTTCAAACTCCGCCTTCTTGCGATCTAGTAAACTAAACATTTTATAATGAGTATTCATCGTTTATTGTATTTATCGAATATATCTCAAAACAAAATTACAAAAATAAACAAACACACCATTGCGCACACACCCGCTCTCTGAAAATAAGACAAGTACAAAAGTAAGTTCTCTCTCTCTCTCCAAACCAAAAGGCTTACAGTTGTAAAAGAAGACTGAATTCAGAAAAGATTTTGAAGTATAATTCCCTAAAATGTTCTTTTCCCACAGAAATGTTTCGTCTTTTTCGGACAGGGGTTCAGCTTGTTGTTTCAGAATTCCTTCTCCCTGAGCAGTAAGCTCAGACATTTTCGCGCTCAGAGCTCGTCGAAATCCCTGAAAATTGAAATTGAGATTTTTTCATCCAAAAAGTTTAAATGGTTTCCATTTCCTCGAAGATACCTCAGGACACCCACGCACAACTAATACAAAGATCTTGGTGGGTACTCAGCACCATCTTTACGCCTCGTCTCATTCACAAATCTTGTCATTATGTCATTCATTTCAATTTCATCAGTTATTAGAGTCAATTCAGACATGAACACTCCAGTAATTTGGATTCGATTTTTTCTCCATTCCTGAAATGTACTAACATTCCAGTTTGTGTTTTTCCGAGTGTTTTTGCTTTCATAGGACTTCTTGAAATTAAATGTCTATTTCCTCCTCTTCGACAGGCGATGCAAAACGTTTCTTTTCTTGGATATCGTCAGGAATTATTGCATAATAGAAAAATCACCAAAATCAGCAGGTTCGACTAAATACAATTCGACTCTTTGGGTTAGCGACAATTCGTTAAGGGATTCTTCGACCTCTTATTATCTGGGACTTGAGAAAACGCTTAATCCATGCCGTCTTCTTCCATGTTGATAACCGGACAGACCACTCGAGCACGTGCCTCTTCGTGTGATATATCTTGTTTGGTCAAACGTGCATAAAAGTATAGTCCCCTAAATTTACTCATAGCATTTCATTTATCAAAAAGTCAATGACTATAATCTTTTCTTACAATTTTTTTTTAATTGAATACAGTGTATATATTGATAGTATATAAGGGTATGATTTTAATCACATTAATATTTTGACACTGTTTATCTAACTATACATTTCTCAGTCAATGTTTTGCACGCTTGATTAAGCAGAATAACTCTAGATCTATTCTTAGTATCTACGTATACAGGTTATAGCTATGGTACCAGTGAGTTACCGTTATGTTTTTCTATTGGTTCGCTATAGATACCCGATGACATTTTCAAACACCCACTCGGGACGTTGCCCCTCGTGACTGTTTCAAAATGTTATCGGGTATCTATAGCAACCAATATAAAAACATACGGTAACTATTACATCTGCTCCTAGCTCTGATAGTTTAGAGATTCGTGTTTGCTTTGCTCCTGATGTGTACTGTTAAATGGACTCTTGAACTTTAATACTGTACGTTAACTCCATAGATTTAATTTCAGTAAGACGGTTCCGCTGAAAAAAGGAAACAAACTTAAAGGTACTTGGACACAGATTTGAAGTTATTATTTCTTCTATAATGTTACGACTTATATATTTTAATAGCATTTCACACTAAAATTAATTAAAAATCTTATTTCGTTTAAAAGATATTGAAATTTCAAATTTTTCGGCGGGTTTGATTGACATATCGTTGCACTCTCACAAATTTAATTTTATTCTTAATCCTTAGGAAAAGTGGCAATCTCGTTTTGTATAAATGAAAAAATATTAATACTATAATCCAGAAAATTCAGAGTAGACACGTCCGAAAGCAAAACAAACACACAATATATTGTCAGTCCGTATAGTTGTGGTAAGCAGACTGTGACGATTGAACGCACCCGGTGAATTCTAAATATAAACAATAACAGAACTCGAGCCCTGTTTACAAAAACTGTGTACATAACACGAGTGTGCTCGATTTGCTAAACTCTGCACGCATCTCTTAGTTCGGAATGACGATACTTGTGAAGGTGTTTTGCTTTCTAACATTTCTATTCTGAAAAAAATTATTTTTCTTGATAACAGTTTTAATATTTCTCATTAAAACACATCAAAATTGCCATTTTTCCTAAGGATTAAGAATAAAGTTAAAATTTGTGAAAGTGCAAGGATGTGTCAATCAAACCCGCCAAAAAAATTAAAGTTTTAATTACTTTTAAACGAAATAAGATTTTTAATTAATTTTTGTGTGAAATGCTATTAAAATATATAATTCGTGATATTATACAGAAAAAATGAGAAAATATTAACTTCAAATCTGTGTCCAAGTACCTTTAAGTGTTAAAATAGCGAAAATATCAGTTAATTAAGACTTGATGGGTCTTTTCCATGTCAAACCCGGTCTCCAAATCCCACCTAGCCCAGATGTATATATATGTACTTCTTACATTACGACTTTCAGTAAATGTACCAACCACTGCACTACGCAGGCGTCAATATTATTTTTAAAATAGCAGAAAATTCCATTTCAACTTCTCAATTAATTAAAATTTCTTTACAAAATGCTCATGATTATCCTTAAACATATCCACTAATAAGGTAAATGTAAAAAAAATATTAGTCTCCCAAAACTGAAAGAGACATTGATTTTCTTATGGTTGTGTCTCTTGTCTCTCAGAATAATGTTCTTTATCTAGAATTTTTTTTTAATTGGCCTCACAAGTATACAAAGCAAACTATATATATAAGCAAAGCATATAAACACATACATATCTAGAAATCTTCATAGGAAATGAAAAAAAAATCTTGAATGTTCTTTACTTAAGATGTGTCATGATCATGCATCAAGTTCATGCTGGAAGGTCAACTTCAATTTACAATGGACAAGTGAAATGATGCCGGAAGCCTAGAATGTATTATCCTTCCATATGTTGTTTCACGGGTGTGGAAATTTAAGAACCCTCTCTACACTGCACACTAAAGAGTTCTGATTCTATGGTATTTTTTTGCAGTTAGAGTGATCTGCCCTTAGATCTAAATTCTTAAAATTAGAAATTCTCAGTTTATTACACAATTTGCAATCAATTCAGGTATTCTTAACATTTTAAAAGGCCAAGATAAATTAATTGAACATGTTATTTACATGTATTTTCTCTATGGAAGTAAACAACAGTGATTTCTATTCACTGATACTGTGTTGTGTTTGATTATTTTTCCTGGGGGTAAATGCCAGGCACCATATGTTGAAAATCATATAAATAAGCTCAATACTAACACCTTTATAGAATATATTTTTCTCAATATCCAAAAAAACATTTTGTACTGGTGTAGAGAGGGTCCTTAAGGACAGATGATACAAACAAACTTTTGTCAAAGAATTTGAAAATAACAACTTGGGTCATGTTTAAATGAATAAAATGAATAACTTTCACCGCGTAGTTTTTAATTTTTTATTCAAATTTGCACAAAAATGGAATTTAAAGTGAAAAATATTTGT
Organism: Saccostrea cuccullata; assembly: GCF_032062105.1. Taxonomy (NCBI): domain Eukaryota; kingdom Metazoa; phylum Mollusca; class Bivalvia; order Ostreida; family Ostreidae; genus Saccostrea; species Saccostrea cuccullata. The sequence goes on along the minus strand of NW_026918325.1, from coordinate 112,516 downwards.
ATAGAATAATAAGGATGGTTTCAGAAGGGCAGACTTTTGAACATCACAGAAGGTTTTAAATTTATTTATATTCTAGAAATTTATTATTTGCATCATTTGCAATGAAATTAGGCCAAAAAATATATACCAATCCAGGCATCCATTTTTTGTTTGTATCATCTGTCCTTGAGAGTCGCTCAAAAAATTGTGTACTGATGAGTAAATGTAATATTACACGTGCGAAGTTTCTTTCGTTTTTTAAACAAATACATACTTTTTTATTTTGAAAATGTTTGTGCACATACTCATTTGGCTTATCATACAATTGTTAATTCGAATATTAAATTTTCCTGTGCATAATGTTTAATTTGTTTCAATCGACATGATCATAAAGACGCTTAAAATGGTTATATACATCAAAAATAAAAACAAAACAAAAATATAGTTGAAAATACTCTTCTGAAACATGACCATTGCTTGCTCTCTTGTTACATTTATAAAGTAGACATAAGTACTCATGATTTGTAAAATACGTCGTCCGATACTTGAACTTAAACAAGTGGGTTTTTCTATATAAAATATGTCCTCATTTAAAGTATCCAGACATCCACCAAACAAACTTCCTGTTTCTAGCAATGATTGACCTGAAAACTTTGATGTTTTCTTTTAATTTACCGAATTCTGGATTTAATTGTTTTTCATGAATGGTAAAATTTTACTGCAGTTAGTACTTTATGCTAATTTTAGTAAATTTTCGTATCGAAAAATCTTGATAATTTTTCTTAAATCAATTGAACGTTTCTATAATTTATTTTCATCATAAATAATCTGCTCTTACGAAGATGTGAAACTCAGTTGGACTTAATGTAATAGGGAGAATTCAGGAATTCATCAAAATTCACTCAACCAACTGCCAAATACTCTTTCAGTTTTGAATTTCATTCAGTAATCATGAAATTCTAATCTTTTCATTATCATGTAAGGATATTTTCTTTTTAATATTTGTTTTAAATTTATTATTGTAATTTTGTTTTTAAATGATTGACAAAAGTTAAATGATGACAATCATAAACAAATACACTATAATTGCAAATACAAATAATAATTTACATTTTCTTTACATTTCATTATTTTCAATAAGCTAACGATGGCTAACGTTTGCAAGGCTCAAGATGTAGTGAGATGCCAGATGTGTTGTAGCAACGGAGAATTTCGTTGTCATTCCTGTTCCATTAACCTTTGCGAGTCTTGTGTGGGAAAACATATGTCTAGTACAGTGAACAAACTTCATGATGTGGCATCTTTAATCTTTAAGAAGATCGATCAGTCAAAATTTCCAATGTGTTTTGCTCATGGACAACAGAAATGTGAAATGTTCTGCTCAAATTGTGACGTGTCAGTCTGCAGCAAATGTATCACATCTGGTAAACACAAGTCACATGATGTTAAAGACTTTCTAGAATGTGTAACTGAACGGAAATCTATGATCGAAAGAGCAAAGCATGATGTTACAGACACAGTCATTCCAACGTTTGAAAAAATGAAAGATCGAGTTGACAAAAAGTTAAATTGTCTTGATGACGAATTTGATGACATTGAAGAAAAGATAAATGATAACGGGCGCAAGTGGCATAAACTGGTTGATAGTGTTGTCGAAGACAATATTGAAGATGCAAGAAAAATGAAACGGTTCATGCAAAAATGTCTTATGAGTAAACAAGTAGATCTCCAGAGCGTGCTTGAAAATTTGGAAGACTTCCTCAGAGGGATAGGCGAAGTGTTAGAGTCTTTTGATGCGCTTGAAGTCCTTCATTTTAATGTTGATATTCAACATTTACTTGAAAATGTATCAAAAATCCAAATAAGAAAGCCTACATATTCTGGCAAAATAATTTCAGAGGACGAGCTAAAACAGAACTTTGGCGCGGTGTCCTCTCCCATTCAAACAACTTTTGACTTTGCTGTCAGGTGTACTGATCCGGAGGCACGTCGTTCAAAGTCATTCTGCGACAGTAAAGACGATGGAACATCTTCATCACACAGAAGAAGACAAACGGAGAATGAACGTGGTAACATTTTCTTTTTAACATCTAACACTATAGAGGCATAATTTCATCTTAATTACTTTGCATGTGTTTGTTGATCTGATAATATCTCATGCCTAGTTTTAATTTTTGTTCATCTACGACATCATTTTTTAATATTATTTGATTCAATCAAATATCTTCATAAATAATATTTTGTCACAATACAACGCATGTCGGCACAAGAATGCTAACGTCCAAAAGAAAGTGTTTTGAGAAATTCTGCATTTTTTCTCTAGAATATAAAAAAAACACGATTGATGCATTAAGTCAAATGCTTACTGAGTTTTCGACAAGTTTTTCCGTTTACCGATCATGACAAGGAGCACATTATATTGCATGTGTGACCGGTCGGAAGAGAATTCTTACTCCTCCATGACACCTGATCCCACCTCTTATGTCTTGAAGGTCTGTGTTTGCTCTGCTTCTGATATGTATTGTTTGAATGGATTGTTGAACTTGACTACTGTTCGTTATCTCCATATATTTGAGGCACAATTTCTGCAATTTATTGAGAAAGTAAAGGTTTTTTGGGACATCTTTCATGCTATAATTTTTTCGGTTTTTGTTTTTCTTTAAAGTTTTCTTTTTGATTATTCTCTGATGTTTGGGATGAAGCCTTTCTTGCTCTGATTTTGAAAGTAACTGACGCACAATTGGCGTCTAAAACTGAATGATTGGGCAGTAAGGTATCACTAGATAAAAAATAAATATTTCGAGTACACAATTTTCATGTATTACAATTTTTATTCGAATGTATCAGTTTTGTGTTTTATAAATGTAAAATGAATAACCTGCAAACGGTCAAAGTTTTACGATTGGCACATTTTTTTGTTTTCATTGAAGAATCATTGGAGTCCGCAAAACTAGAGAGATTGCGAGGTAAAAATAAAGGAACGACAGAAAGCTGCAAATTGGGAACTCGATCAAGATTGTCAGATTCCAACCTCTACAGGAAAAACACTAGACAATCCAGAGCAGAAAGCAGGTTCTCAGTGTGCGAATTCAGGTTTGTTTTTGTTATCTGAGAAAAGGAAGCATTAATTAAAATTTATTTTATTAATTTTTTTTCGAAAAGAAAATACATTTCTTTTCTTACTTTATGATCATAATAGAACATTCTGTCTAAACAGATAGATATAGGCATGTCTTCTACATAATCCAATTATATTTTACAAAATAAAACATGTTACATTTAAATTTTAAAAAACATTCATCCACCAATTCCTTGTTAAGTTTAATATGTATCGATAGATTAAATTAAACATACTGATATTGATATATATTGAAGTTAGAATATGTCTATTTCTTTTATTATAATTTTTAAGCTTCTGCATTTTTTTGACAATTTTATGTTGTGCAGATTTTCCCTCGATACATAGACATTTTACTATTAAAAATTAAATCAAAAATTATTCAGTAAGCATTCATTAAGCATTCGACATATTTATCAAATTTTTGATTTCTCGAATCCTAATATGAAGCTTGAATATCAAGCAACCTATTTTATTGTTACAGCGAATCTACCTTTCACATCGAGGGCTTTAAACCCCTTTTCCCGGTATCTCCGTCCATGATACGCCTTGAGGATGTGGTAGAATTTGAAAGATACAATGGTCTTCGAGGCAGTGGCATTGTCAAATATGCTGGAAGACTTAAAGATCGGGATGGAATCTACATTGGGGTAGAGCTGGACTCGGAAGGTAATCGCAGTATTTCATTTTTATCATACTCACACTTTCTAAGAAACGTTTGGACCAATTGTTATCTTTGTCCGTCCATTCGTATGTCGCTCTTTTCTCACCCTAAACCTAGTCTTTCTTTTGAAGCAGTAGACAACTCTTTTGGATAGCTCTTGGAGCCTTGAAAGCGCTGTAAGTTTTTGAAATTTTCAGCAATGTGGCAAAATAGGGGTAAAAACATTTTTACTAAAACATTGTTCTATGTGCGCCTCTTCTTTCGCGGTGTCTCATCATATTTTTGATGTGCATTTATGTTTTGAAATTTCTTTAGGGGCCTTAAAAAAGCTAATTTCTACCAAAACCTGGTTTCTTAACCTCCTCTTTCCTTTTTCATAGTAGCCACTCAAATTTTGAAATACATGTATGATTGGTAGTGCTCTCTAGATTTGAAGTTTTCTTTTTGAAATCTCATTTCCAAACACTGATCCTGCTTCCTTGAATTCCCTTTACGTGTTTTACAGTTATTCATTCGATATCTGGAATATGATTAAGTGTTTTATAGATGTACAATAAGATGGAGTGATTTTTCTTTTCTACCTATGGTTATTTTGGAGCAATACATTTTCATTCTTACAAAAACCTGGTTCCCTTTTCATTTTTTGAATATAAATATTCATTTTTATATGTGATTTTTTTTTTTAAAGTTGATGTATATATCTATAATTCTATTTTAATAAGCAACTTATTTACCAAATTTAAGATTAAAATTTATAATAGAGAAGAATTTACATGTATTTCATATAAATGGACATTTAGATTGATATTTTTCAGGTGATGGAAAACATGATGGAATGATTGAGGGAGTTCGATATTTTAAGTGGTAAATTGAGTAAATGACATATAAATCTGCTCTCACGACTTTCACTTATTCAAATTTAACTACATGAAATCTTAAAAATGTAAAATAAATTTTAAGAATGCGTCATATATACCTCGAAGCTTAATGTTGAAAAGCTATATTTACAAGAATTTATTTATTTATTATTTATTTATTATTTATTTATTTATTTTTTATACACTGAGCCTCGTTAATCCGGACGCCAATAATTTGGACGCTTCACATTCCCGAACTAATATTAATTTTTAAATACTAATTTGGTTTCAATCGCTTATAAAGAATTTGTTCGGGAAATTAGGCATCAAGGCTAATAAGGCTCTAATTTACTTGTCTTCAAAAACTCACAAATAATTGGGTTATTTTTCCTTTTCTTTTTAGCAAACACAATAAAGGGATGTTTATCAAGTTCGACAAGGTGTTCAATGTGTGGAAGAAAATCGAAAAATGATAATGAATGCAAGCATTGAAGCTGAAGCTTTAATCAACGAGGATTAAATTTTACAAATTTTTTTTTTATGATTGACAATGGTTTCGAAAGATGTTACCTTGGAAATTTACAAAGGGTATCATTTTTCCTAGCTAGTTAAAGTATCCATCCTAAATACTTGTAACTGAGTTGCATTTATTCATTTTGCTTGATTTCTTTATTGCATTTTGATACTGTAAAATGAAATAAAAGTAAAATATCATTTTCTAGTATTCTACCCTAATTCATCAACCTGGGTCATATAACTAGTTTTTTCCTGCAAATCAAACAAAAAACTGTCTACTCTTTACTTATCCAGTTTTTAAAATGAAAAATACTTATTTTTATCAGTGAAAAAAATTCAAAAACAAAGTTTCTAGAATATGGAAAATGTGCAAAATGTAATTTATCAGTCGCTATTTGTAAATAAAAGTGCAATCATCTTTAAACAAAGGCTTAAATTATGAATGCAGAAATATTCATCGTACTAAGTCATTAGTTGTAGTGTTGAAAGGAAGAAACATTTTAAAATTCTGATAAAATCCTCAAGATTAAGATAAAACCTTATTTCCTTATTCTACACTTGTATGATGTATATATAGAAACATTACGGAAAATGTTACTTAGATTTTACTTAGATGTCATAAAGATTTTTTGAAAAGTATGTCAAAATGTTAACAACTTTGTGTCTGAGCAATGTGCATATCAGAATAAAAGCTTGTTTAAACATTTGAAGGGAACAACGAATCAGTAAAAATTAGGACAGTTCAAACACACCAACCCCCGAAAACCCCTGATATGGAATCAGATGGCAAGGGGGAGTAAGCATTCTATGTCGATCAATCACAGCCGCCTTTAACAGGCAAACGAGGCAATTCTTATCAAAAATTAAAATAAAATGGTCGTCATGATTTAATTATCCTCATCATAAAAGAAGTGCAACATTATAGACGAAAACCAAAAATATCCTTTTAAAAAAGTTATATTATAAGTGAAATTACATTCGTTCATTTATTTATGATTTATATTATGAAGAACTAAAAACTGTGCTTGGTCATTTTTAGTGCTTTATATATATATATATATATATATATATATATATATATATATATATATATATATATATATATATATATATAAAGCACTAAAAATGACCAACGACACGAACAATTAAAAAAAAAAAAAAAAAAAAAAAAAAAGACAATTTTTTTTTTTTTTTTTTATTGTTCGTGTCGTTGGTCATTTTTAGTGCTTTATATAAATTTCCATCCGTGACCTTGTATCTACTTGGTAGATCCGACATTTAGGATATACAGTGTTGTTGGTTTTTTAGTGCTTTATATATATATATATATATATATATATATATATATATATATATATATATATATATATATATATATATATATATATATATATATATATATATGCAGAAAGCAAATATATTCATACAATGTACCTGTAAGAAGTTTTTCATAGGTGAAAGGCACAGGCACTTGTTTTTATGATATATTTATCCCATGGTATAATAAAACCACAGATTGTCTTTCTCTGAATAAGACGGGGTATCCCCCTCCACAAGAATCGCCCTCATTTACATATATGGCATGCTTGTCTATATTTCCTTTACTCTCCATAAACAGCGTCAAAACTCTCTCGCCGAGTGGACCAATTCAACCATAAAATGTATTATGCTAATCCGGCAGAGAAATTTTAATGGGCTAAAGACATGTTTCTAAAATTAAATCAGAAAAACATCGTAATTTTTTTTTCAAAGGAAAATCAGAAGTAAACAAGTTCTGTTTACTCATTGCAATATTTAAACACTGGAATGGAATTTTTTAACCCACTTATTTTTTTTTCAATTTTGTTCTCTGTAGAGAACTAGAAGTAACTTTTTTATAGTTTAATTTGAACCTGTAAGTTTAAAGAGGTTTTACTAATTGTATAATATTAAACAGGAAATTTTTTTAAAAAAAAAAAATCTCTCCAAAATAAAATTTCTAAAAATTAGTGTGTTTGGAAGCTTAGATTTGCTTGCAACTTTATAACGTTAAGGGGAGGGGAGTTAAAATTTTAAAACACACACACCCTCACACATTCACACATTTCTATTTCATCTTTAATTTTGCTCAGAATTTAAATAATGTAAACATTAATTAATCAAGCCTTTCTTAGGGAACTGAATAGCGTGGTGCCTATTTTGCTTGACAGAGGGCGCCTTGATAAATCAAAAGACAAATATATGAGAGGCAAATCATATTTACCATGTACATTCGAAAGTAAGTGTAAAGTTTTCGGTCACACTGAAGTAAATTTAAAATACCGGTACATGTATATGGTTGGTTGATTTTCTCATGCTGAAAAAAATTGTTTATAAGTAGCACCAGAGTGTATTAAATGCTTATGCTTATATTTATGAATTACATCCAGATTCACTGGAGGTTTTATATAAAACTTTTATGAAATCATCTCCGGCTTTTTGATATCATTGACAGCTTATTTTTCCATAAAATGGAACTCGTTAATTTACTTACCCTGTCATTGGTCATTTGCAAAATTATTTTGTTTAAAACATTTTGACTGTAGATACATGTATTCTGAAGTTGATATTAAATAGATCCTAGAGTTCCTGCGTGGCAATATATATTATTATATACGTATATGTCTCTTCTTGAGACCAGGTCTTCAAACAATCTATTTGAACTCCACTGAGTACCAATTAAGCCCATCGCCTGGTTATGCCTAGGTCACATTTCCCGGCCGGTAGCCATAGACCGGTGGTAATCCGTGGTGTTAACGATGCCCTAACATCGGTCCACATCGGCCTAGTAGTCCTTAAAGAATCAGTCACATTATCCAGCGATGGGTATACGATGGGCAACCAATGCGTTTTATGATAAAAATGGCGTGGTTGCCGGCCGGACTTACAAAGGCCCAGCGATGCATTGCTAATCATAAAACGATGATCCAGGATAATCGGCCGATGTATATTACTTCGCTCATACGTTTGTGAACATCGTTCGAACATCGGTCGTCTACGGGCCAGTGTTTGGTCGTACATCGACCGATAATCGGCCGTTATCTGTTGAACACCACTCAACCCCCCGATGACCTCAGATTCAACGGATATTGGACGATGATTGGTCATACATCGGCCTATCCTTGAAAGATGTGTTAATGATGGGTTGCCGATGAGGAGCCATGTGAGGCATCGTTGGAGACATCGCTGAATTTTAACTACGAATTATTTCCTACGGATGACCCCACCGATTCGCAAAATGGTCTCAGTCACCGTCCGATCACTAATTTATTCACATCGAGTACGCGAAGAGAGAAACAATTGCTATAAATTTAAGCTTCAACTCGACATTAAGATACATCGACGACATATTGTCAATAAACAATGGTCATAGATACTATATATCCCGGTCAGCTTGACGTAAAAGATACCACAGAGTGTGACATATTAGTTTCATATTTGAATATTTTTCTATAAAAAGACATTTATGGTAATCTTACATTAAAGCTTTTTGATAAACGCGATGACTTACTTTTCAATCAACTTCCTTACTTAAAATGCGACAATATACCTTCATCACCTGAATACGGGGTTTTATCTCTTAATTATTCAAAACGAAACAGAATGCTCTATGTATGAACAATTCCTAAAAAGAGATAAGTTATTGACATACATGTACAAGTTGATAAACAAAAACATCATCAGTCTCATTAAAAGTCATCATTTCATGTTTAACGTACAATAATATGATTTTGTCAGGAAATAAAATCTATCATTAATTAAGTCAAATGCTGACTTTTCATACTTTTCATTAGGCCTTTATTTACATACTGAGTTTTCGACGATTGGGACGATTTTTTCCCGCTATTTTCGATCATGACAAGGAGCACACGGCAATTGTGGCTGGTTGGCAGGGAATTATTTCTCTTCCATTGCACCTGATCCTACTTATGTTGTTTTAGAGGTCCGTTTTTGCTCTGTTCCAAACTTTTATTGTTTAAGGGATCTTTGAGCTTATATACCGTTATCTCTATTTTTTTTTATCTGTACGCTTAACATTTTTATTGAACTTTATTTTACAGAAATCTCTTAATAAATAATTGTACCATTATTAATTAAAAATGATAAATTTCGCACTGTGTTATAAAAAGCAAACTCCTTGTTGGTATTAATATATCTCATCCGGCCTTCTTAGTGATTCTTTCGTATCCATCTGGCTACATTGAGGAACATTTATTTTTTTTTGATTTAGGTTAGAGGAAAAGACTTTAATGCTTATGAATTCGATATAAATGGTAAGTTAGTATTTAATATGCATATTTGTGTTACGGATAAAAAAGATAAGAAATTTAAAGCTTTCTTACGTGTTTCAACAGTTAAGGCTTTTTTATCCGAGCTCAAATCTTCTGTGGATCGCGACTTTCCATCCTTTAAATAACACAAAAGATTTTTTAATTAAGGTTTTTTTTTTATTTCATTTATAATTAACAACCTTTTGTTTGCAATTGTGTACAACGCTCTGGATCTAAACAATAATGTAAACTACATAACTACACACTGAAATAAAAGAGAGAAAATGTATTACGAAGAAGATATAAAATTAATGAGATAAAAAATCAGCAAAAACATGTCGAAGCGTTTTTTTCTTTCAGACAAATGGCTAACGCATGCAAGGCTCAGGATGTAGTGAGATGCTGTATGTGTTGTAACGGCGGAAAATTCCGTTGTCATTCCTGTTCCTCCATTCTTTGTGAGACCTGTGTAGGAAAACATATGTCGAGTAAAGTGAGTACGACTCATGACGTGTCATCTCTGTCCTTCAGTTCCTCTCGGCCAGAATATCCAGCCTGCCCTGTTCATGAAAATCAGCAATGTGAGATGTTCTGTAAAACTTGCTGTTCATCAGCCTGCAGTAAGTGCATAACATCCGGGGAACACAGGTCACATGATGTAAAGGATTTTGCAGAATGCTTAAGGGAAAGAAAATCTTGTATTGAAAAAGCAGGACATGAAGTTAAAGAGTCTTTAATTCCAATTTTTGAGAAGATGAAAGATCAGGTTGAGGAACAGCTTAAGATCCTTCCTACAGAATTTGATAGTATTGAAGAGAATATATACAAAAATAGGGAGAAGTTGCAAAGATTTCTTGATAATGTTGTCGAAGCATCTCTCGATGATGCAAGAAAAATGAAACTTTGCATTCAGAAAGATCTGATGAACAAACAAGATTATCTCCAAAACGCTATTAAACGTCTGGACGAATTCCTTCAGGGCTTGTCAGATCTGCTAGAGGCCGCTGATACAATGGAATTATTTCATTATAATGTTGATTTTCAGCATTTACTTCGAAATGCAGTAAAAATCCAAATAAAAAGCCCTATATTTTCTGGCAAAATACTGTCCGAAGAGAAACTTAAAGATCTTTTTGGTGAAATAAGTTGTCCCGTTAAATCAACCTTGGAATGGCCAAAAACAGAGAAAGATAAAATGTCGTGCATAAAATCCCACCATCTGCCTGCATTTAGGCGTAAGGATCTCTCTAAGTTTCGCACCACGTCTTTCTCTGATAGTGAAGAAGATATGGCAGCATCTTGGTGGAAGGAGTCGCGGAGTCAACAAGGTTATAAGTAATTCTCTATTCAAATAAAACAACCAGATATTATTTCATTTATTCGATAATTCTTTGTGGCGCCGCTGTAAAGATATGATTTAGAAACAATATTTATTCACATATTTTAGATCATGAGTAAATTATTGCCTATCTATCTGAAGTACTTTAGATCACAAAATTTTTGTGACATCTTATTTTCGCGAGATAATCATTGACTCTTTGTTAGCGAGACACAATTTTCACGCTTTGTTGTTATCGTAAGGAATATTTTTATACGCGAGAATAAAAATTTTGCGAGCTCATTGTCACGCGTAATTACGCGAAAATTAAGTTCTCGAGAATAAAATATTAATTAAATTCATTTTTCTCAAGATTTTCAATTATCGCCAAACCCAGTAACTCCGTCAATACCCCTCCGCGATGTTTGGAAGCGAATGTGATTATGACATCATTTTTGCATGCTGAAAATCTTTTATCAAATGCTAACTTACGACAACAGTCAGCGCGGGAGTGGTGACGGATTTTGGGTACTCGGGTATACTTTTCTACGAAACAAATTGTTTGCAACTGTTTAGTAAAACATACACACTTTGCATGAAAATCCTTGAATGACTTTGAAAAAATAAAATATAGCTTAAATCTTCATTTTATTAATGTTTTGCTGATGTGGTTTAAATTTGTGCAATTCAGTTTTCACAAAAGGGTACAGTATGACTGGCACTAGCCTGTATATGAACTTCTAATAAGTTTCAATTGTTACTTTAGTACAGTCATAATGAAAGTTCTCTTTAAAAGTTCATACATTTAAGAATGCTACCACAATTTCAGGTCATAATCTTTATTCCTTTTCAATTTATGCTAAATTACTATGTTATTAAAATAAAGGCGTGTGCGAATCAGTAGAATCAAATAGAAGGTGGGGTTGGTACCCAACACATGCTAGAAGAAATGCCGGAGGTGGGCTTCAACAAAGATTTTCTGACTCCAACTTGTACAAAGGATCCCAAGAATCTACAAAGGAAAATAGATCTTCTGTATCAACATTCAGGTATGAAATAATTCTAATATGGTTATAGTATGGTAAATTTATTTCGATATCCTGGGGTCTGGTCTCTAAGAATTAAATGACGTTGCTTAAGACCAAAAAACTTCTTTTAACTATCCCCTTTAAGGTTGTTTGTAGAATCAGATTGATTTTTAACAAAGTACTTTTCTTAATAATAAATAAAATATGGTAATACATGTAGTATGGTAAATTTGTTTCGATATCCTAGGGTCTGGTCTCTAAGAATTAAATGACGTTTCTTAAGACCAAAAAACATCTTTTAACTATCCCCTTTAAGGTTGTTTGTAGAATCAGATTGATTTTTAACAAAGTAATTTTCTTGATGACCAATCACAAATTAAATATTTCTTAAATGATTTCTTGAAATGCAAAATGTTTTCAAGTTCCAATAATTATCAATTTATAAGCATAGTGTACTGAAAAAATTGGGGAAGGGGGAAATATTCAACACAATCAATACAATGCTCTTTTCTCAAAATTTCTCCCCTGAACAATTTGGAAAACATGTAATGACATATATATAATGATAACAAACAGTATTCATAATCAAAAGACCATAAAACAATACAAAATAGGAGCGAAGCAAACACGGACCGCCAAAACATCAGGGTGGAATCAGGTGCCATGGAGGAGTTAGGAACCCCTGCCGACCGGTCACACCTGCCGTTTGCTGGTGTCATGATCGGGACATAACAGAAAAAATCAGTCGCCAAATCAGTATGTAGATTATAGCCTAATAGCCTAACGATTAGTATGAACAGTCAGCATTATTTTGACTTAAGATTAATTGTACCGTATAAGTGGAAATTTTAGCGAGACGCAAAATTTAGCGATTTGTCCTTAATAATGGGTATTTTCTTTTTAGCGAGAATTAAGCAAAGCCATTACAAAATAGAACACAATTAATTTTTAGCGATATTCAATTTTAGCGATCTAAACACGCTCGCTAATAACGCCAAAATTAAATCCTCGCTAAAATTCTGCTTATACGGTATTTGCTGACAAGGTCATTGTGCAACCATATAACATTCAAAATATGACTTTAATAGAGACTGCTTATAATATAATGAACCAATATTGTATTTTCTTATTTTCAGAGCATCCACCTTGCCGGCAGAGGGAATAAAACACATTTTTCCGCGATCCCCTTCAATGCTCTGCATAGACGACGTCATTGAATTTACCAGATACAACGGTCTTCGAAGTAGTGGTATTGTCAAATATGTCGGAAACTTAAAAGATCGGGCGGGAATCTTTGTTGGTGTAGAGCTTGATGATGAAGGTAAGATAAAGACAATTTATAGAATTTGTTGCAGAAACTGCCTTTCTTTCTACTCTTTTCTCTACTATTTTAAATAAAATGTAAGGACCTTTGATAAAATATACTATGTACTTCGATCCATTCTATATGATATTCTTACAGACACCAATTTTAACAATAGAATGACTTTGATACTGCAGAAATAAAAGGTTTTTTTATTGCAAAAGAGAACTATATTATGTGTGTGTTGGAGGGGGGGGGGTGCGTTAGGTGTGCTACGTAAATTTTACAAACGCTATCTCTACATGAACAATCAAAAACACATTTAGGTGTTTAAATTATAAAGAACAAATGAATGTTTCCATATTTTTCCAACATATACAAGTTCAAGGTAAAGGGAAATTTTTTCCTATAATTCTTAAATATTTCTTTCCATTTTGTAGAAGATGGAAAGCATGATGGAGTTTATAATGGAGTTAGATATTTTAACTGGTATGGATTTTTTTTTAATGTTATTCAAGTCGCCTTTTTAATTAAAAGAAAATCCAATAGATTACAACTACGTATTATTCAGCATATCGTAAGAATACTAGCTGGTAATCAATCCTATTTTTTTTATCAAACAGGGTTACCTTTTTCATTCATAATTATTTTTCTATGGAATATTTTTTTCAGCAAACCCTCCAAAGGTCTCTTTGTGAAGTTTGAAAAAGTTTTCAATATTATGAAAAATCCAGTAACCTGGGCGTAATCCAAAAGACGAATGTGAACTACAAGAAAAACGACGAAGTTCTTTGTACATATAATATAAAATATGTGTGTATATTGAAGAAGCGTATAATGAAAACTATGGTTGATTTTCTGATTTTAAAGATATGGGATGTTTAAATCAGTTGCTTAGAATTACGATTTCTATTTTAGAATTAATTAGTTTTATTTTATTTTTGAATCTTATGCACAAAAATTTCCTTGTTTTTCGAAGCATATTAAAGAGATATTTCCTCGATTTGATTCGAATTTCCGTTTAGAAAAATTATATTATATTAGTCTTGTTATTGCCTCAATGACAATCATTTCCTCTTTCAAATTTTTAGGGGTTTTCTAACATTAAAAGTCAATTTCTATGCTGCTAACGTTATTATGATTGAGATACACTCGCTGTATTATGTGTTTTCAATAAAATGACAGAAAAAAATATACTTAATTATACGTTTCTTTTTCCTATGCTTTGTATTATGAATCAATGATTAGAGACTAGGCATTCCTCCTTTTAATGTTTTAGTTCGCTTTCTTATTTGTTTGTTTTTCTATTGAACATGTCTTTTAGAATTTTTCACATATATTAAGACTCTACTACTTTCCTATTGAGGGATGTGAATTTTAGACTTGAGTCGGCACTTACGGCCTTTGAGTAGTAAGAGAACTATTTAATTCTGCGACAAGGAACCTTAGTTTATGCAGACTCATCCGAAGATTTGATATTTACAATCTGCAATGGAATGCGATCTCGCGATTTAAGGATCACTACCTTAAGTATCTGTCACATTATCCAGCGATGTAGTATACGATGAGAAACCGATGCGTTTTTTTATAAAAATGGCGTGTTTGCCGGCCGGACACCTGTATAATCGGACGGTGACTGAAGCCATTCGGCTAATCGGTGTGGGTCATCGGTAGAATAGGTTGTAGTTAAAAATCGGCGATATCTCTACCGATGCCCTACATCGCTCCTCATCGGCAACCCATCATTAACTCATCTTTCAAGAATTGGCCAATATATGGCCGAGTATCGTCAAGTATCCGTTGAATCTGAGGTCATCGGGGGGTTGAGTGGTAGGCAACAGACATTGGTCGATCATCGGTCGATGTTCCACCAAACATTGGCCCATAGTCAACAAACGTAAGAACAATGTTCACCAATTTATGAGCGATGTAATATACATCGGCCTATTACCCTGGAACATCGTTTTATTTTAAGCAATGCATCGGAGGGCCTTTGTTAAAGTATAAGTCACATTATCCAACGATGGGGTATACGATGAGAAACCGATGCGTTTTTTGATGAAAATGGCGTGGTTGCCGGCCGGGCACCACTAGTGATCGGACGGTGACTGAGTCTTTTTTGCGAATCGGTGGGGTCATCGGTAGGAAATAATTCGTAGTTAAAATTCAGCGATGTCTCCAACGATGCCTCACATCGCTCCTCATCGGCAACCCATCATTAACATATCTTTCAAGGATCGGCCGATGTATGGCCGAGGTTCGTCCAATATCCGTTGAATCTGAGGTCATCGGGGAGTTTAGTGGTGGACAACAGACATCGGCCGATCATCAGTCGATATTCGACCAAACATTGGCCCATAGTCGACCGATGTAAGAACGATGTTCACCAATGTATGAGCGATGTAATATACATCGGCCGATTATCCTGGAACATCGTTTTACGATTAGCAATGCATCGCTTGGCCTTTGTATGTCCGGCCGGCAACCTCGCCATTTTTCTCATAAAACGCATTGGTTGTCTATCGTATGCAAATCGCTGGATAATGTGACTGATACTTTTAGGACTACTCGGCCGATGTGGACCGATGTTGGGGCATCGTTAACACCACGGATTACTACCGATTACCACCGGTCTACGGCTACCGGCCGGGAAATGTGACCTAGACATAAGTATCAATCACATTATGCAGCGATGGGGTATACAATGAGGAACCGATGCATTTTTTGATAAAAATGGCGTGGTTGCCGGCTGGACACCTAAAGTAATCGGATGGTGACTGAGGCCATTTGGCGCATCGGTGGGCGTCATCGGTAGAAGGTAAGTTGTTGTTAAAAATCGGCGATGTCTCCACCGATGCCCTACATCGCTCCTCATAGGCAACCCATCATTAACACATCTTTCAAGGATTGACCGATGTATGGCAGAGCATCGTCAAGTCTCCGTTGAATCTGAGGTCATCGGGGGATTGAGTGGTGGGCTAAAGACATCGGCTGATCTTCAGTCTATGTTCGACCAAACATTGGCCAATATTTGACCGACGTACGAACGATGTTCACCAATGTATGAGCGATGTAATATACATCGGCCAATTACCCTGGAACATCGTTTTATGGGCCTTTGTAACTTCGGCCGGTGTAAAGACGAATAATGACCCCCATCGAATAATCAACGGGGGGCATTTTTCAACGACAAAAAATGACCCCCCACCCGTAGAAAAAAATTAGTTTTTGTAGAAAAAGAGTCCTAGGTGTCATTATTTTATATGTTGGTCCTACAAAAAATTGATCCCCATTGAAAAATGACCCCCTTTAAAGTGATACGAAATTGATAACAGGTGAAACTAATTTTTACATTTTCTGTAACCAGAAAAATACAAAAACTCGTATGAAATAATTAAGAGATTCACGTAGTCTTTCAATGCTAAAATTGTGTTTGAAAAGACATTCTTTAATTGCCAAGTAAATAAAATTTCTTTTTAATATTCCTCCTTAAATTGTTTGCTTAAAGAATGATATTCCACTTGTTTTTAGAAATCAAACCATGCAACAATCAGGTTTAAATACTCTTTAATAGGAAAAATTAATTTTTCCTTCATTTCAACTTTTAGCTTGTTTAAGTTTGGCAAATCCTATTTGACAATGAAAGAGGAGGAAATTTTTATCCCCCCCCCCAAAAAAAAAGAAGAACATTACGTTAAATCAAAACAAAAAAAATAATAAATGAAAAGCAAAAATATAAACAAAACTCTATACCTTTCAATAATACTGAAAGAGGTTCTAGATAAAATATTGAAATGAAGTTAAGCCTTCACACAAGTACTATCATATCATAATTTACTTCGCCATGATTAAAGCATACGTTAAATATTGGTGGGGGTATACTTGAAAGTATTGTGGCAAAGTAACAGTTGAAAATTAGAATAGTAGATTATTTTAAGCTTATTTTTAGTCCCTCCTTATAGAAAAATAAAGGTAGCCCCTAAGGGTATTTTTTGTTGCTTTTGTTGATAATCGACTTCCTCCCAAATAAGTAAGGGGGTTGGGTGGGTATATCACCTAAAATATGCTCTGTAAAGCTATGGGCTAATGTAAAATACACATTCTAATGCAAAAAACTACACATGTAGACATTGATTTAGCACACAGTATTCATTGCATATCTTAATTCTTGTTTTACTCCACCCTTTTACTCAGTTCTGGGTATATTTTTCAGAGAATTTAATATGAAAATTAGAACAAACATTTTCAATTTTGTAACGTCTTCTTTATGCTGTATCATAATAAGAAAAGTTAATTGAAGACCATTTCTTTTTATGTCTCCGTAATCGAAGATTCGGGGGTATATAGTTTTATCGTGTCTGTCTGTATATCTCTCTGTCTATCTGGCGGTCTGTTTGTCCGCAAAAACTTTAACCTTGACCATATCTTTTCATTTATTGGAGCTATGACTTTCATATTCAATATGTGTATTCCTTGTGACAAGACATTACTTTGGGTACCACCAAATTTGACCTTTTCACCTTTACCTTGGAGTTTATCCCATTTTTCACAAAAATGCCAAATATTTACTTTGGCCATAACTTTTAAACGGTAGATATTAGTACTCTCATATTTCACATATGTGTTTTTCTTGGCATGACGACCTTTCATTGGATACTAAAAACTTGACCTTTTGACCTTGACCTTGGAGATTTCCGTACTTATGAAAAAAACTATAACCTTGTCCATAACTTTTGAACAGTAAGGGTATGGGGTTTTCATACTTCACATATAACTCATTCTTCAGAACTGAATTTAGATATGTGACCAAAAGTATATTTTTTAAAAATAATCAGTTTCATTATTAACGTCTGCTTACACATTATTTATTGGAAAATAAAGGAGAAAAGAATTTTTTTTTTCAAAATATCACCAGTATTGAAGAATGAGTTATATATAATCCTTGTTACATTAAACCTTTCTTAAGAAACCATCAACTTTGACCCTTTGACCCTTGAGTATGACCTACCTTTCAAAAATTTATCCTAAGCCATTACATTTGAACAAGTGGTGCATATTTTGCAATTGTATTTCTTGTGAGAAGACCCTATTGTGGGTACCAATATATTTAAATTATATTTAAGAAAAGTTTAATCTTCGCTATGTTGCCATACAGGAAAATCAATGGTGTTTACTTTAACTGTTTCACAAACACAATCATTTTTTTCTTTTTATTTTGAATTGGGTTTTTTTTTATATTGTATATAAGAGGAGCAGCGGATAAGAGATGGATACCCCAATGCGTAAAAGACGAACGGACGGACATCCCGATCACTATATATCCTCCCGCTTTTCAAGCGGAGGATGGAATAATGTATAATACTGCTGATTTTTTCTGACAGTACGATGATTTCCACCATCGAAAAACACTGTTTACCTAACCCTTTAGGCTCGACAAATCTTTTACTCCTTTAGATTCTGAATCATCGCATTGACCTAAAATTATAGCTTTAATTGTATAATGTTATGAGATCAACATATCCTCAATTTATTCCCAATTAGCTCAGGTGAGCATTTTGGCCAATATGCGTCTTTATCTTTTTTTTTTTTTTTTTTTTGCCCCCTAAAAAAATCAGCTTTAATCCACAGGGAGTCATTTTTCAGCGAATCTAAAGAAAACGCACTATCTACTGCATCATGCAGGCGACTCTTTGGTAAAATTTAAATCTATACAAGATGTAATTTTATATAAATATATAATTGGGGAGCATTGTTTTCTAATAAAGTTTTAACAAAGTAAACACATTATCTTCAACTTGTCGTGACTGACATAATGAAAGGATGTAAATTGTACTTCGTAATGAAAAAAAATGTTAGATAATGTACATCATGAAAAGTTTTGTTCACTTTATATTTTGACAAATAAATGCATTTCTATGCTATAAGGCAGTGATCTTTTTTTTTCAATGCCAATAATTTCTTCAAAGAATGCTGATAAAAGGCTGTTTTTTTTTAAATCTAGCCAGTTTCATTATTAACGTCTGCTTACACATTGTTTATTGGAAAATAAAGGAGAAAAGAAATATTTTTTTTCAAAATATCACCAGTATTGAAGAATGAGTTATATATAATCCTTGTTACATTAAACCTTTCTTTTTTGACCCTTTGATCCTTGATGTTTTCAAAAACTTATCCTCATTTTTATGGTGCATATTTTGCAATTGTATTTCTTGTGAGAAGACCCTTTTGTGGGTACCAATATATTTGAATTATATTAAGAAAAGTTTAATCTTCGCTATGTTGCCATACATATGAAAACACATCTTTTTATATATAACAGCGGATGTTTAATTGACAACGGACATATTATGTATTATCCTCCCGCTTTTCAAAAAGTTGCTTTAATACTGCTGATTTTTTCTGGATGATTTCCACCATCGAAAAACACTGTTTACCTAACCTTTTAGGTCAAAATCTTTTATAGAAATTTTTACC
This sequence comes from Saccostrea cuccullata, assembly GCF_032062105.1. NCBI lineage: Eukaryota > Metazoa > Mollusca > Bivalvia > Ostreida > Ostreidae > Saccostrea > Saccostrea cuccullata. The sequence goes on along the minus strand of NW_026918325.1, from coordinate 92,970 downwards.
TAAAATTATAGCTATAATTGTATAATGTTATGAGAAACATATCCTCAATTTATTCCCAATTACAGATAGCATTATTTTGAGTTATTTTTCAGATTAAAAAAACGCAAATGCATCATGCAGGCGACTCTTGTTTCTTTGAATATGAAATCAGAAAATTGACATTAAATTTGCAAATGACTATCTTAATTTTACAATTTTATATGAAAATTGTGTTGAAAATTGGTATTTCCGGAAAAAACGGAATATATGCTCTTTCGATTTTTTCAAAAATTTTATAATGTAAATATGACATCTAGTAGTAGTTAATTTTCTTTGCATGATAAAAGTTTTTTCTTTATTAAAATCAAAAACCTTGGTTATATTAACTTTAATTATATTTCAAATTACATTATATATATATATATATATATAATTGGGGAGTATTGTTTTATGATGGTAAAAAGTCTTCTCTTCAACTTGTCGTGACGAATGGATGAAAAACGGGGGAAAAATCAGAAATGTTTGAAAAGTTTTGAGACTTTATATTTTACAACATTTCTTTGGCGTTCCTTTTTAATGCCACAACTTAAAGATGCTGAGAAATTGTTTATTAAATCAATCCGTAGTCTTAATGACAGTTCCTCGAGGGTACTTCTAAAAGGAATAACACTCTTCACATCTTTTTCTTAATGTCCATGTTTATGTTCATTTCATTTTTATTACTATCGATCAGAAAACTTTATAAAATATTTAAATATGAGTTTCCTCACAAAATATGAAAAGATTTGATGATAACATGGATGTTTAATTGCAGACATATTATGCATTGTCAAAAAGTTGCTTTAATAAGTGGGGGTTATCAGTATCCTTTTGGTCAATATAGAAATTTTTAAATGAGATAAAGAGAACATCAGGATTTTAAAACAGATACAATATTTTGAGTTATTGATTAAAAAACAAATTCATCTTGCTTTCCTAAGTTAATCTATGAAAAGCAAATGACACTTAAAAGCAAATATTCTTTATTTTGTCCGGTATATTTTCATTTTTCCCACTGGTAAAAACAAACTTCATAGCTGTCCAATTTTTTTCTTTACAACTGGTTATAAACTTTTCATTTTCAAATTACTTTTGGATGCTTCTATTATTTTGAAGGAATATGCCAATAGCCAACGCTACTATATCGGTGGAAACTGTAGGCAATGTTGTACTTTTTTTTTTTTTTTTACATTTTTAAACCTGTATCTTTGCGTCTGATATTGAGTATATTCTTATATCATAATTTTATTCCTAATCATTAATTCCACCTTTGGCGAGTATATATAGTATAGCTTGATCGTTTGAGATTATACTAAAAACAACCTATATTCTGGGAGAATATTTTAGTTATCCCTTACATACAAAACACAAACAAATGACGCCTTTTTCATCTGATGAAATATTTTATTTTCATATAAATATACTTATGAGCACACTACAATTTTAAGCCGAGAGTTATTTCTCTTTTCATATATTCCCCTGCTATATCTTCCATTAGATGTTCCTGTCGATTTAAAGATACTTCCTTGCCCCCAAATTTTCTTTGATATCAGAATATATTGAATGTATATTTCACATAGAAAATAAGCCCAAGTTCATCTGTATTTTATTATTTATTTTTATTTATTATTGGACTGAAAAAAAGATTGGGAAATTCCAAAGTAATAAAAGTAGTTCTGGAAAAGAAAACTGGTTTAATCTAATTCAACCCGGTCAGTTTATTTCATCACATTTGACTCTACGACTTCAGAAGATGTAAACATTTAGTATGGCACGAAGTGCTGAGTGATTTGTATCATTTAATCTTAACAAATCATATAATAATACAAATATTGCTGTTTTCGAGTCAATACGACGATTTAGCCACAACAGGAGTACCTCCGGGCTTGTTGAATATTGTACTCCTTGGGTGGTAAATCATGTATTTAAACTTGAAAATAGCAATAATAAAATGATAAACTATGTATATGCCTATTTGGAATATTTCCATACATCTCAAGGTATTGGGCAATTTGAAATTTTTGTAAGGAAAAAGATGATAGGAATAATTCATGAGGTTATAATGCAGAACCTGGTTTGAAATGAAACATATGGAGATAACGAACAGTATTCAAGATTAAAAGTCCATGGAACAATACAAAAATAGGAGCAGAGAAAACACGGACCTCCAATAGTTAAGAGGTAGGATCAGGGGCCATAAAATAACACACATTATAAAAAACCTATCAATATATCTTTGAAATAATGTTATCCGATACAATTATTCAGAATTCGGTGCGGTAAATAGCCCTTCATAAACGTGTTTTCCCTTTTCATTCAATGAAGACAAAAATAATCATTGCATTTTTAACAAATACAGTCCAAAACATAACTGGAAACTCGTTAGCTGCAGAACTGTAGCTCTCTGCTTGAGAAAATTCGGACAGATAAAGCAGAGAGCTACATATCCAAGCGTTGTAAAACCTTCGATTTATGCCGCCGATTTTTTGACGCTACTTTTGATATCATTTCTTGTAGTTTAAGCTTTCCTTGGCTTCTAGAAAATGTGTATCCTGTAATTATTCATATATTTACGCCTTACTCTTATTTTTTTTTATACTTTATTTACCTTTTAATGGTCCGGAACAGTCTTGTATATTTATATTGTTTTGTAATGTCGGTTTTTAAGAGTTCCATTTCGACGTCTGTAACTACAAACAACCACTTGTTAGCGTTAAAAGGTAAGTAAATTATCAGGAATTAACGTTAAATGTATGATTAATTATTGAATGCCATTTTCAAAGCTGAGGGAAAGTATAAAATACAAGAAAAAATACCCGACATGAACGACAAAAAATCCTCAGCGTAAATCTAAGGTTTTTACAACGTTTACAGCGCTAGGATCTGTTGCTCTCTGCTTTATCTATTCGAATTTTCTCAAGCAGAGAGCTAAAGTTCTGCAGCTAGAAACTCGTTTGTTTGAAAGTATTAAATTTTCATTTTTTTTCTTCTATTTACTAAAAATTAAGGGCATTCATATTTTTTAAGGTCGGATAGTAGACGGTGGAACTATATTTCAATTATTTTAACATAGGTATCTTACTTTCTCATATTCCATAGTTTATTGTTAAATCATTTCTTCCACTTTTCCACTTCTTCTACAAACGACACACAAGAAAGGAAAAAAATCTGCTTTTGGTATTTTCATAAAGATTTGACATCAGCTATAGAAATAGTCCTATAACTTATAATTAACATTGACCATGAACAGCATCTACTTTAATTGAATGATAATTACTCTTAATCAAAGTGAATTTTCTCATAATTTATAATTCTACTGACGTTTTTACGAACAAGATTTTTGATGTTAAGACCAGCAGCTTTCACGTGGATAAGCATTTACATTCAACAAGGAAAAATTGAAATCTATTAAATATATCTTTATGTGTGATTAAATATGACGATATAATAAATTTTCAATAAGAAAAAAATGTCTTTTGTATTTTACGTTGTTCCGTCAGTCATTTTTGTGGTATTTTTATTTCGTTTAATGTTACGTTGTAGTTTTAAAAGAAAAAAGCAAAACATATGGAGATAACGAACAGTATTCAAAGGTCCATAAAACAATACGAAAAAGGAACAGGGCAAACACGGACCTCCAAAACATTAGAGGTGGAATCAGGTGCCGTGGAGGAGTGAGCATCCCCCGCCGACCAACCACACCCGCCGTGTGCTCCTTGTCATGATCGGGAAATAATGGAAAAATCCGTCATCAATTCAGTTTGTAAATAATGGACTAACAATTAGTATACGAAAATCCATTCAGCATACGAAATGATGACCTTTAAAGAGAATGTTGATATTTTTGTTTAATCAACTCCTTTGACAGTAAAGCATGATCTTGCTTATCAAATCAACTGAGATATATAAACTCCGTAAGCAGGTGATGAAAGTATATTGCTGCATAAGTAAGGGAAGTTGACGATTGAAAAGTTAATGTCATCACATTTATCGTTGAGATTGTTTGTTAGATTACCATTAACGTCTTTTTTCAAATAAAATATCCAAATATGAAACAGATGTGTCAGACTTTGTGGTATCTTTTATTTCAGGCTCACCAGGATATATCGTATCAACATAACAATGGAAATAACCATTGTTAATTGACAATACGTCGTCGATATATACCTGGTATCTAAATGTCGAGTGGAAGTTCAAAGCAAGTATTTTTTTCTTTTCAAGTATAAAATTTTGGACAAATTATGCTACTTATCAATACAAAAATAGGTCTGCTAATAACGGGGCGTAATTGATATCCATCAGAATTCAAATAATTGGAAGACCTGGTCTCCAAAATCCACACTGATGATTTCAATCAGAAACTCGAGCATCTTTTTGATGTCAACTTTTAAGAGTACGTGTGTGTGCAATCAGAATGATTTTTTAACAAAATGATCCTGAGAATATTGCATTAGCAATACTAGTCATCTACCTGCAAGAGCTATCTGTTTCCATAAAAAAATGAAAATTCAATAATTTCGTCAAAATCATTGAAGCGGAACAGAATAAAAGCCTGAATTATTACTTGTCAAGGGAAAGTCACATGCCAAAACATTAAGTAGATATTTGCAAATGTATACAAAAAGATATTTGCAAACGTATAGAAAGAAATGCAGAAAGCCTTTAAAACTTTTCAAAAAGGTCGTAATTCCTTCAAAAATCATTGAAATGGAACGAAATGCAAACTAGGTCTGTAACTCATCAGAATACATTCATACACCGAAAATCAGCTAAAAATCAGTCTACAATTGTGTTAAAAAGGAGTGTGCAGAAAGCTAAACTGACAGATAGACATGTGGACAAACAGACAGGCAGAAAGCTAGACAAATGGACGGACAAACGTGGAGAAAACCTATAATCCCTTTTCCGTCTATCTGTCAGTCCATCCATTTGTTTGTTCCTCTGTCTGTCTGTTTGTCTATCCCACTTGGTTTTCCACACATTTTTTCTACACTTTTGCAGATATAAAGCAGATTTTGCCGGCAAGTGAAGGTACTTTATATTGATGGGTTACATCTCGTTCTGCATCGTCATTGCATTTGCATTTGTTAATTTGTTATTTCCTAAGAGAACAAGATTGGCTACTTGGTTTAAAAACCCCTTTTCTTAAAAAATTAAGCTGCTTGTTAAAATGAGGTCAAGATTAAGTTTTTTGTTTTCCTGTAATGATATTTGACGGTATTATTCATTTCTAAGGGGAAGCAGATTATACGTGTCGGTATAATTGTTTTATAATTCTCTGAAAAGAGCAAATAGTAATCTTCAATAAAACGAGATTAATAAAGAAATATCTCTATTTTGATAATTATTTGCTCGGTCTTTACAGTTCAAAAAAGAAACAAATCGTCTGTTTTCTTAAAAAAGGTTAAAAAAAACTTTGATATGTATATATAGAGCTGAAGAAAATTGAAAAGAAAGATTCTTAGATGGTACAGTTTATATCTGAAGTTACCACAGAAACATAAACACTCGAAGGATATGTAATCAAAAACCATTCAACATCAAAATGTGTTTTATTGAAGTCCAACAGTAGTTTCTCAACCAAATATCAAAACAAAAACAAAAAATAAAGTCAAGTAAAAACAATACACAACAGAGAAAACTATTCTTTTGTGAAACAGAAGTGATTTTGATTTTACAATTTGCCAATTACAATCAACTTTTTATAGCAGATGTATCAACTGGAGTAGTATAAATAAGGCTGAAACATTCGCCTGGACGGTTTAATCCCCAAAGCAAAGACGGAACAATTCCTACGAAATTTATATGACTGGTATTTTTTCGAAAACTGTAAAATGAGGAAGGAGAGTGATCAATGTCTCATTTGTTTGTCAAATAAATTTATTCAATTAGCTCATTCTTTTTATATAAAATGGAAAGTTGGCGTTAGCCCCCTTCTTATGGTTACAATAAGATTACCATGTCATTAAAAAGAAGAAAAAGAGAATTCGACAAAAAGCATAATTTCATGAATTTTAATTAAGTTTTATCGCATACAGAATAAATACTTCCAAAAAAGATTAATTAATTCAAGACATCGACATATGTTTTAATTTCCACGCCAGAAAAGCCGTTTGCTACTGAATAAAAAGGAGAGGATTGTGAATGAAAAAGTATTTGACTTTCATATGTGTTCTGATGTCGTGAGAAGTCAGTAAAGAATGTCATCATGAATGCTAATGTTTAATGGTTGGAGGTAAATGATTGTTGTTTCTTTCACACCAGGCACTTTAAATTGCACACACCATTTTTACGTTTCCACCCGTCATTCAGTAGTCTGTATAGTCCGCTGACGCCAAAACATTGGCTAAATTATAAAGGAGTCTCGCCATCCTGAAAAAAACAAGACATTGAATAAATTATGAAGTAATATCACTATCCATTAAACAAAATAAAAACATTGGCTAAATTATAAAGCAGTCTCGCCATCCTGAAAAAACAAAACATTGGCTAAATTATTGAGGAAACTCACTATCCTCTAAAACAAAACATTGATTAAATTATAAAGGAATCTCACTATTCCTATCCATCAAACAAAATAAAAAAAAATTGGCTTAATTATAAAGGAGTCTCGACATCCTTTAGAACAAAACAAAACAGTGCCTTAATTATAAAGAATTCTTGCCATCCTGCAAAAACAAAATAAAACATTGGCTATATCATCTTATATGTTTACCAAGACTTTTTGTCTCAAAAGATAATAAAGAGGTTTTACCTGTCGCCTAAAAAATTCAGTTTTCTAAATACTGTTTGAAATATACGGGTCTTTTTAAGTTTTACAAGACGGTAATTACAAAATCAACAGTACAGCTGTAATATCAACAAAGTCATTATACAGAATACTAATACAATTCAAACTCTACGATTAACATTGATATTTCTCTAATATTACTTAATAAATTCTGATCTACATACCCAAATTTTAATATAACAACATGTACGCTTTCTTTCAATTTATTTTGAATTTATTAACATGCCAAAATCCAAAATTAACACCTATAAGGTTAATCTTTTAAAAAAAATTTTTTTTGATAAAGTATGCATGCCCTTAATAAAAATGTGGACAAGTAGTTTTTTAATTTTAAAGTTAAATTTGTTATTAATGGGATGGAAAACTTTTAGAATTTAAAAATTAATTGTTTATTGGGGTAAAATAAAGTTTTGTGTCTGGCCTGTAATCGGTCGGAAGAGGACAAACAAGCAATTTAAAAAAAAAATGGACTAATCAACAATGCTTATATTTTTAACGATTACATTAAATTTATTTTCATTTAAAAATACCAAGCACATTGATATCAATAATATCATTGCTTCCATGTTAATCTACTTCCGCATCTACTTTACACACGGTAAAATCGTGGAAAAGTTATCTAGATTGAGATCATCACTGCGTTCTAAAATTGTTTATTTCTCTTAAATACATTTTTCTTCAATATGCATAGCAAATTTTAAATAGATAAATGCATAAATAAACATGATATGAGATTTCATGTTCTGTGTTGTATCGCCTTACGGCGCATGGATGATAACGTCAAAGTGTCTTAAGCAGCGTCATGTTTCCCCTTTGTAAAAAAAAAAGTTGGATAAGTCCCATAGAAATTCAAGAATTTCATTCATACACATACTGGTATTTCCCTTTATTCCCCCATAAACAATGGTGGAACCAATCTCGCAGAAGAATATTTAGAATTTTATGAACAGTATTCTGACTATCATTCAACTAAATAGGCAATGTTATATCGACGATCTAAAGTGACGACGTCTTTCGCTAACACCAAACTGTTTGTCCGCATGTTTTATTCTACGCAGGGACTTGATAAAAAATATTTCGCTAAGAAAACCCCATTTCATTGGGAATAGGTGTCTAGAAGGAGTGAACATCCCCTCTTTGCATGGTCAAACCCCCCAGTGAGCTATATACATCGGTTACGTAGATGGAAGACTCCGTTTAATCTAATCATGTGCTATGATCATGTCAGCCAGAAAAAAAAACCAAAGTGATGAGATATTTTTCCTTATAAGGTCATTATGAAGACTACAAATTTTTTTTAAATGCTGACGTTAAAGAGGCTGTTGTTATGCTTGTAACATCAAATGATCTGTCAATAACCTACCTTGATCTAAAATTTAATTGTTCCAGAATCAATCATGCTCTTGAAATCAAATATGTTGTGAGATGTAAACACTGCATTTATATGCAGGTCAAAATGCTGATAATGGAAAAGCTGAAATCATCTCGTTTTTCAAACAATTTAGTCTTGATTATGCCATTTTAAGTGTTTTCTTCTCTAAAGAAAGCAGTTCAAATTATGAAACTTTTTTGGTTTACTTCCCTTTAAATTATTATACATCAGTTTTCTTTACTGTTTTGCAAATAGATTGATTGAAAGTTAAGTATATAACATGTAAATGTGTGTCTTACAACTTTGCATAATCATGTATGATATATGCTTTAAAGTCTTTAAGGTATCATGCTGATATTGTGACGAAATCTGGAGATGTACATGTACATAGATCGAAGATTGATAATTCCTGGAGATGTATACAGAGCGAAGATTGATAATCATGTACTTGATAATGTTTTTAAAAAACAGTGTTGTTTTAAGTATTCGTCAATTTCAAGACATTTTAAACGCTCGGACAGGAAGGGATTCACACAAAGCTGTAGTTTATTTTTTCCATATAGGATTGGTGAGTAACAAAATTTCGTCATTTTCATTTGTTAAGATGAGTTGGATAAGGTATTCCTTGTCTCAAAACTGCTAAAATCATGTAAGTAAAATATATTTTTGTCAGAACCATTCACAGTTCACATTTCGATCGTATATAATGGCATTAGCTTGTGACATGATTTGATCTTAGTGCCTGAACTAATAAGACATCTAATTTTCTAGTCTGGGAAAGAAGAAACAACGGACAACCACATATATATTATGTCTGAGCCGTGACAAAGATGTCATTACTCAATTGCTACCTGGTAGATTTATAATCCTATGTACGGAAACGCTTATCTCTGTATCCCTCTGATACTATATATTATGCTATGTCTAACTTGAAGAAGGTAATTATTTGATATATAGATGTTTCATGATATTCAACTTTAGAATCGCTCAGTAAACACTTTTGTTAAGAAGAAATGGAATTCAAGAGTCTCTCTCTCTTTCAAAAATCCACGGTGCTTTACCCATTTTCAGTTCTATTTTGTAACTGTGAACTCTGTAGATGAAAATACAACGCAGGGTATGAATGATGAATTTAAAAAAAGATCGAAAACACCTGAGACTTTCAAAAAGTGCCAAATCAAACTAAACAATTAGAAAGCTAAATATTGTGATATTATTACAGTGTATCATATTATTATAGAATGCTAATAATTTCACATGGGGTCCTTATTGCATGTACATTATTGTAAGTTGCTAATAAAATCCATAATCTTTAAAAGCCATTAAAGATGAAAAAAATATTGAAGAAGACTGTGGCTATAAAGAAAGCATCATCATTCACTCTTAATCTAGATCTGAAATACGTTGTATTGTCTTTGCTTTGTCAATCTTTAAATAAAGAAGTCCATTCTTTTACTTTATACTTGTTGGCTCCTATTTGTATTTACAAATACAAAAACAAAAAAAAATTCAAAATACCGATGCTTTAGACTATTTATTCATGTAACAAATGTTTTGAATAAATTTTGTAGTATTTCTGAAAACGGTGCAATTTGTCTTCCTATTTCGAGGAAACATTTCCTCTGAATAAAAAACAGAAAGAAAAAATATTCTATGCCTTTGCCAAATGAACTGTCCTCTTTGTGTTGTTAATCATATGTACAGGTTTAGAGAATATTGCAGCTCTAGTAAAAATTAACAGTAAACAAATCATCTTACCTTTCATTAGAATAAGAATCAGTAACCATACTTCTTTTTCCAAATCTAAATGGAAGTCTGAGTGTAGAACGCTTTCCCCATCGGAATGGCATCTTAATATTACAGTTACACTGGGTTGAAAGTATTCCTCTTGAACAGATATCATTACAGTCTATAGCTTCCACTGGATATAGTTGAAGAAAAGAAAACAATCCTATGATTGCAAGAATCAAGCTTTTGTTAGGCGACATCCCTGTTTGAAGATCTGAAAGAATGAAAACATCTAATGATAGAATGTCATATATATGAAGTCCGATATTCCTCGAGCCTGGGCTCCAATGTTTGCATTTCTATAAAACTAATTGATTCACATTGCGCGTATGTAACGTGGGTGTATACATAACCGTGCTCTTACAGATCAACACCTGAAATAGATGAGGTGTATCTATGTCATAAAGGAACAGGAAGTGACGCAAGCACTGTGCCAGATTCAGATACCGTCGTCACATGTACCAAACACTTACTTGTAATTATTTTCAGACAACAGAATTATGTTTCTTTTGTGAGCCAATACAAAAGACAACTCGGTAATATTCGCAGACTTTAGTTGTTTAGCCCGTGGATTAAATAATGAGAGAAAGGGAGCGCGAGAGTTGGAAACAGAAGTGGAAAGAGGAGGTGTCGAAACTTTATATATGTTAACTAAAAATTTGATTCCTGATAAGAAAATTTCATACAAGTGTATATTGTTGTTTAAAAAAGTAAAAGTGTTATGAAATAAATTGTAAGTAATTACTGTCATATTTTCCAATCGTATGAATTATATAATACCCTTAAAATCACTAATACATTTTTTCAAAAAGATTAAAATCAGTCCATAGTTATTAATTTCAGTCACTTCGGACAATTTTATTCTAGTCTTTGCTTGTTAAAAAAATTAACTTAACCCATTGTTCTGTTGTAAATATGAAAAAAAAAAAACAGAAAATGAATTTTTTTCATACACCGCAGTTCAGCCATTAGGATAGTCCCTGCTCTTTTTCAAACTCAATATATTATTTCTATTCGAAGCTGTACAATCAAGAGACGGAAAGAAAAAATTATGATTTTATTAACTCATTATATTTAATTGTATAAGACATATAAGTAAATATGCTTGGAATATTTTACTTTGTCAGAAGCATACACGAATCCCTCCTTAAAATAAACATGTTTAGGGGGAAATGGGTGGGGAAAGGCTAGGTATCAGCCATAATTTCTAATTATTTCTAATTCCAAGTTGACTTTATTTTGACTACAAGGTATCACTGCACCTTCGTATGGGATGAATATTGTAACTATGCATGGCATTACAAATTAATGACTTGTAAACAGTTTCATCGGGGACCTATTACTCAAGTTGTCCATCTGGTATTATCTCAATAACTCCAAGTCAAATTATCGAAAAATATCGACAGCAAATTCACCTTAAATTAACTAGGCACATAAGTTATGTATTTACTTTTTGTACGCGGCGTCATTTTCTAATATCGTCATTAATTTTATTAGCTCGACATCGTGAAACAAGCATGACCTCAATGAACGTATTTGGACCTAATTTCTGAATATTGAAGGAAAAATTTATTTCAAAAACAAAGAAATTAAAGGTCTCACTATGACACGAATGCGTTCCCAAAATTTATATTTCAAATACCCGAAAGCAATAGGAAGAGAAATCACTATGTGAATTTTTTTAATGCAGCAACGATTCTAACTGTAATTTTTTTCAATTTAAATCTTTCATTGACATCACAACTTTATATCTTCAAACATATCATAATTAATAGCTAGAAGACGAGGACAGGTGAATAAATAAAACAATTATGTTTTGTTTTGTTTTGTTTTTCCCAATCGTTACTCAAAATATATGGAAAGCAACATCTGAACATTGAAAGAAATATATGAAAGATAGTATTAAGGCAATACGCTAGCCATCTTTCCCTCCGTGTTCACCATACAGTGTACTAGAGGTGGAAAAAAAGATACCGGGTAGACTACATGAATAATATGTAATGGTTTTAACTAAAAAGCACTTTCCAAGGATTTATAACTTCTTCGAAAATACATTTCAGTGTGTCATACTTTTCACATTCTAGTCAACAAAGATGAAGTCGATCTACCCAACTTAATAGACTGATTTGTAAATTTCATTCAAAAAAATCCATACAAACATTGATAAATTGTAATTAATGTTAAGTTAATTCTCTAACAAGCCCCTATTTTACCCCTTACCAAAATATTAACTGCTGTTAACGGTACTTCAGAAGAACTGTTCTACAGTATATCCTAGAAGTTGTGTAAATCGGATGTGGATCCTAAAATCCTTTTAGAAATTTAAAATCACCAACTTTTTAAAAAGTCACACCAAAACGTACGACTATTTTACATTTAATGCAAACATTCCACATATAATAAATTAAATATGAAGCTTTTTAACATCATCACATTCAGTTCTATATATTTAAGTTAAAATTTTAGATATACACAAATTTGTTGATTGATTTATCCCCAAAATATTGATGTGATTTTTTTTTTGGAATATCAGGAGAGATTGCCACAACAAACGATAAAGGCACTGTAAAGATATGAGTTCAGTGACACTAACGAATATTATGGTAAAATATGGTTATGGTAAAACAATTAAAACAATAAAAATGATAGACTAGTATATTTTGGCAAAAAATTATTGTGTGTTTCTTGAAACACCATCTTGCAACACAAGAATGTTAAAAAAAAATAGAATGGACTTTAAAAGATGCAAACACTAGGAACCGAATGGACAGCGTACCTATGAAAAAGAGATCGAGAGGAAAAAGACTCTAAAGGGAAAAAGAGAGACAAGATTTTGGGGCATTAGGAGAGGCTGATATAGGAGGTGATCATACTTTAGTCCTTGCAAATATAAAACTGAAGTTAAGAAAGATAAAGAAAGGAGAGCAACGATCAAATAAAGTGGATATGAGATACCTGAAATTCCAAAGTTAGGAAATCACGTCAGCTAGAAATGAAAATCCGATTTTCATCCTTAAAAAAGTAAACATGTACTTAGTTTTGAACATTTCAGCATCACATTTGTAGAAGATGAAAAGAAAACAGAAATTCTAAAAAGGATAGAGACGGAATTATTTAAGAATATATTTCATATCAAAATTGGGAATTTGTAGGACTGAAACACAAAGAAGAATTTTAAAAAAAACAGTCATGTAAGACAAACAGAAAAAAAATATCGAAAAGAAATCTACTCTGTAAAAGATAAAGTAGTAAGGGAAAGTAAACAAAGGGACGAGATGGCTTATGTTAACAAGCAAGCACAAGATGCAGAAGAGGCTGTCTTAAATTAAGAAGTTGGGACCTTGTATTGCCTCACAAAATGCTTTTAGAGGATGATTCAGATGCATAACAGAAAATAGAACATTGTGCAATTCAAAAAGTCCGAATGCAGAGAGCATTAAAAAAACTAGTCAAGTGTAGTACATGAAATTCGAACTTGGTTTGTAAGACAAAGAACTGTCAATAAAGGGGTCACTTTAATCAACATCACGTTTTTTTTTAAGATGTTGTTAAACAAATTACCTTCATTTTATATTTGTTACCATCCCTAAGTATATCAGATGCATATAAAATTTGTTATTGTTAAACAGTATAGTCATTGTTTCGATTAAACCAGTGATTTCTCGATGATCGTTTTAGATAATATGGAATTAATGGTTAACTTAATTAGAACATAATCGTATATGCAATGAAATTATGCGTTTGCTTTGCTACTGAGATTCTATTAGAGCAAAACAGTTCAGTTTCGTGATATTTATTGCTCTTTCATGGTAATAAAATGTTTAAAGATATATATCTATCAAGTATTTATTATATGCATTATTTGTAATTTAAGATCTTTTTCATGTGGAGTCTTTTTATTTAATATCTCGGAGCCATCGACACAGTAAAAGATCATTAAACACCTCTTATATAGAACACATTAGGAATAAATACAAAAAAATACTACCTTAACTCCCACGAACTTTACAAATTACCGTCGCTTCTTTGTGTTGTGTGGGCATTATCGAACACTCATGTAACTCTGTAAAGTCAGTACTTTCTTGCAATTCTGACTAAAAGACCAGTAGAGAAAGAGAGTACAAAAGTGTTAAGTCATTTAACTCCAATATTAATGCAATTTTACTGTATTTTTAACAATATTTTGTCACAATTTTAGGAAATATTTTTTTGTTCCTTTGTGTGTTTTTGTGCATTCTATTCGAACCTGTTCCTTTCGAAGTTTCTAAATACTAGTATTCCGTTGCAAATTTCAAAGTCTTGTCAGGAAAAGACTACTTGAATGATTTTTATACAAATGCTGTTTTCCCGTTGTGTCTTCCTAAAATATTTATTAAACTACAGTCACATTTCATATTGCAATAAGAATTTGTGATAAAAAATTATTTAATTGAGTTTGTGGGTGTGACTGGTCGGCAGGGTATGCTCACTCCTACACAGCACCTGATCCCACCTCTGATGATTTGGAGGTCCGTGTTTGCTCTACACCTATTTGGTATTGTTTTATGGACTTTGATATTAAATACTGTTCGTTATCTCCATATTGTCAATCGATGTTTAATAAGTAAAGAGATTGAACATCACTAAAATAAAACTGGAAAGGAAAACTTAGTAAATCTTCGAAATATACTAAGTTGTTTTGAACGTCTTTATCCCAACCTGTTAAAAACGGTTTTCTCTTGATGGAAAGCAATACAGCATCGGGATGAAAAGCGTTGTTGGCGAAAAAGGAAAGATTTTATCTGCCATGTAGTCAGTTTTTGAATTTTTTTCTTATGATTCATTTTAGTTATTGCAACGAAAACAGGATAGGCAGAAATTGTTATTAATATGCTGATCTCTGCAATAAAAGTATGTTTTTGGCCTTGACGTTTTCCTTTATTATACTCCGGGTACATGATTGAAAATGCATCCCAATTTACATTGAATACTATATAAATACTACACGGTAATTGAACATGACTTTTTACATTATTGTGTGTTGCAACTAGAAACATGAATATACGAAGTCGCCATGTTCACCTTTTGTATATAGGCCTGAAAAATGTACCAAACTGTGACGCTGACCTCCATTCTTCGAGATATATTGAACATTTCTCAGAATATACATTTCTTTCTACATTAATATTGTACTTGATTCCTCTCTCTTTCAAGTCCTGAAGGTAAAAAAGGTACTCACTGAGAAGAAGAGGAAGAAATATCTATCATAAGGAAACGATCAGAATTAAAAAAAAAACAACATTATTTTCACCTGAACCCATTGTTTCACGTTTTCAATGTTTTATTGCCAATTAAAGGCATTTCTTCTGCAACACTGCAAGCACTGAAGGTCATTCCGCTTTTTAATTTTTGGATTGTGGAGGAATATTATGAAGGACTTGAACGACCGTGACATCTGCGGTGTTACTTTTGTAATTATAAAACCCTCTTCCGACTTGAAAAGAGATCAATGTAAATATAGATACAATGGTGAGATTTCTCTGAAGCAGTTTCTGACTAAATTGAGGCAGAACAACAATATTAACGATGTAAACACTCCAAATCAGGATAAAAAGGCGAACCTAAGGACGAGTCTCGAAAGGAAAAATCGAATGTAAAAAAATAACAATAAAAGTTTTGATTTTAACTTCTTTTCTGTCTTAACTGATCCAGCTGTTTCCAATTTCGACTCGCTTCAAACTTTTATAATTTTTTATCCTTATTCAGTTATAGAGCTTTATTTTGAAACAAATTAACTGTTTCACCATTGATAATAATTAAAACAAATTTTCCGACAATTAACATGAATCTCTTGAGAAACCATGTGAGTTCCGCTGTTAGTACACTTTATTTGTATTTATCTGAAGCAGAATTCATTCAAAAACTTATACATGAGAAGAAGAAACATATGCTATTGCCTTCAACTCAGCATTTAGATACATGTTCATCGACGACTATTTTCATTTAATAATCATTATATCCATTCATTTGTGGATTTAAAATATCCGAGTGAGCTTTAAATAAAAGTTCCCATACTGTCTCGCATATCTTTTTCATATTTGGATATTATTTTTTTTTTCTTTAAAAAGGGTTTATACATGTCATGATGTCAAAACCTAATAACAAAACTTAATGAAAAATTAACGTGCATACAGTTTAATATAGTCAACTTCCCTTAATATTGAAACAACATACCCTTATCATCTGCATATGGGGTTTATGTCTCCCTGTTCATTCCATACGCAAGAGGTTTACGAACAACTAACAGGAAGCAATCTATTGGCAGAAAATTAAATGAATCGGGTATCAATAGGCTTCTTCGAAATCATAATTTTAAAAGCTTTTTGGTCGAAACTACGGTTTTGTCAACAAATACAACCTATCGTTAAGTCGTTAAGTTGAAAGTTGACTGACTTTTTTCACATAGTATTGTCTCCTGATTTCACTTTTTTCCCCATCAAGACAAACTGGAGCAGGCGTTCCGTACTCATCAATGACACTTGATCCCACTTCTGATCTTGACAAACAAGTTGATGAAGCAAGAATTTCAGCAGTCTCGTTTAAAGTCATCATGATACAGTAAGTTCTATGGTCGATACAATGACCTTGTCGGCAAATACAATTTATTGTTAAGTCAAATGCTGACTGACTATTTTATACTGATTGTTAGGCCATTATTTTACACACTGAATTTTCCACGGATTTTCCCGTTATTTTCCGATCATGACAAGGAGCACAGGGCGGGTGTGACCGGTCGGCAGGGGATGCTCACTTCTCCTTGGCACCTAATTCCACCTCTGATGTTTTAGTGGTTTGTTCTGCTCCTATTTTGTAATGTTTAATAGACTTTGGAGCTCGGATACTCTGTGTTGCCTCCACATATTTCATTTAGAGGTATTGGTTCTCTGCTTTCAGTAGTATGCTTCTATGAACTTTTGAATTTGATTTCTGTCGCGTTATATTCATATTTCATTCACAGCTGAGAACATTTCATGTTGAAATTTGCATCAAGTGCTCTAACTTTTATCATGGCAAAGAAATTCTTAGCGGTGTTGGTGGAATACGTTTTATTGGCCATTTAATGGATTGTGAACAGAATGTAACCAATGTTCTGAATTGAAAACTAGACTTTGATTCTTGAAAGGTGTATGAAAGTGAGTGTGATAGAGATCTAAAAAATATGAAAAACAGGGATTATTCAATTAAAGCGCTGGCTTGTTAGCTAGGTGACTTGGATCCATATTTTAATTAAAATACGAAGCAAAAAGTATTTTTAAATCAACTTGAAATCAAATTGATGGTTTTTTTTTCTTCTTAATTTAATTCAATCAGGTAGGGCACATCATGCCTGATACCGGACTCAAACAGATGAAAAATAGCGATATTACTCAATACGTTAAAATACGGTGCTGAAAATTTATTCAGTATGAAAAGTTAAATTAGAGCTTGAATGCGGAACTGTATTTTCTCCACCTATTCGCTTTTCGATCGATAAACAATGGTATGTAGCAAGATACCAAAAATAAAATGAAATCATATAGCTAATTTTTACATCCCACATAGAGATTTTAATATTCCACAATATTGTCTAAAAGTGCTCATAGATCTTTGAGTAATTTTTAAGCAAGGTCGAATTACTGTGTTGTTTGAGGAAACTTGAAGTATACCCGCCTACAGCTTTTATGCACTCCGTGGTCTTATGTTTATTACCATGATCTTAACAAAATGTTATGCAATAAAGAAAGGTTTTTTTGTCTTCGTAGATTCTATATTTTATTTTTAATGTTTGAAATAGTATTACATATTAAAAGTAGACATATATATAGGGAAACGATCAAAATGTTATTAACGTATAAACTATACTTTTTATACCCCCCGTAATCAAACATTCGGGGCATATACAGTTTTATTTAGAATTTATTATGATGACCTTTCATGAAAAATGTCCTTAAATACACTTTTTATGAACTGACATATCAGGTTTCATGTAATAAATTGTAGCTAACACTAATACACAGTTTTTGGTATAAGTTGATGGGAGAAGATGCTTTATAATGGGCATCATGTTTCAAGAAATCTTTGTTTTACTGCCTAAATCTGAACGTCTTAATGATTTCCTTAAATTCTCTGAACCAAAAGTTCCTTTTAGCAGCGAGTGAAATAAATGATTTATTTTGGAGACTGTGATAATTATCAGATATTTGGATAATGATATGTGTTTCACTTAATCGTCATCCTGATTTATTTTATACTCTTAAAAGCTCAGTATATCAAATGATCCTCCGAGATCGAATGACGTCTTAAATCATATGTTTTGCCTTTGGTGAGCATGGCTTTAAAAAAAAATTTCGCATTTACTCGAAAAAGATGATATACAATTTCAATCTATTAATATGATATAACACGTTTAATATACAAAAGCGTTTTCTTTTCATGACTTCCGTAAGTTCATTTTAGAACATGATATAAACAAAAAAATTTGCCTTGATTGATATTTTTAAAACCTTTTTTTAAATTGTAAATGAAGCAAATATTAAATTTCAAGACTATCTCGTGTAGGATTATAATTTTGTGAACCTTGAATAAAAAATGTAATTAATTAGGTAAGAATTATTTGTGTTACTAATCCCTTAGAGTACCAATTGCGTCCCGTTTTAAGCAGACAGCTTTTACATTCATCTGTAGCAGAATTCAATTAAATCTTATAGATAAAAAAGAAATCTGCCTTCAATTTATTTTAGATATCGACTACGTCCTTCCTATAAACATTATTTGTTTTCATTCCTACATTGATTCGATTTACCACAGAGTCTGACACATCTGTTTCATATTTCAATATTTTGCTGGAAAAGGACGTAAATGGTAACTTAACAAGAATTTGTGAAAAACGTGATGACTTCACCATTTCCATCTTCAACTTCCCTTAAATTTTAAAAGGTACAATGTAGCAATATACCATTATCGCGTGTAAATGGAAGTCAATCTTGCAGCTGATTCAATGCGCAAAACATTTTCTGAAACGGAACAAATTTTTGACAAATAAGATGAAGCAAGAATTAAATGCTCTTTTTAATGCAACATTTCATTAAGTCTATAGCCGATATACTTGTTCTCTCAGAAATATAATCAATTATTAAGTCGAATATTGTCTGATGATTTTTTTTTACATATTGTTAGACCATTTTTTTGCAATGGATTGTCCACAGTTATTTTACGTTTACCCGATCATGACAAGTCTGGTATGACAAGTGTAGGGAGAAAGAACTTTATTCGGTAATAACCAATATTTGCCCCCCAAATCAAACTTTGATGGAGATATATTTAATTAAGTTCTTAAACAGGGGAGTATATGCTGACTTCAAAGCACTGAATATTTTCATAAGTAATGACGCCATATGTACGTAATGACGTCACAAACATGACGTAAATTTCAGTTTTTTATGAATTTTACAGAAAAATGTACATATTTCGTCGATATTTTGAGTAAAAGTCACCGAGTGCATGTGTGTTCAGGATCAATATTTTGATATAATGTGTAGAATGATAATATCAATGAAATATGTGAATATTGTTCCTGAACAAACTTGCGCTCTATAAATCTTAAAGCTAAAATTGTTGAAATTTTGTCCATTTTGTCCTCTATCTGAAAAAGGATATTAAATCGGACTAGTTTGTGACGTCATATAAACAAAAATTGTGAATACACTGCTTTGACACTGTAATATTTTCTGTTCATTTATATTTCTCATACAGTTTATTGAATTCAGCACATTTCAGGAAGTTTTCAAAATTTGACTTTTGTGGGGGCAAATATATGCAATATACCGCATATAGTTCTTTACTCCTCTATGACACCTGAGCCGCCTATAATGTTTTTATATAATTGCTTTCCTCTGTTCCTTGTATGTTTTGTTTCAATGGAGTTTTTGAGCATAATGATTGTTTTTCGTTTTTTTATTATATAAAATATGGTTTTGTTGCTTTTTATTTAGGCTTGTTTTTGTCCAAAAAAATTTTTGCATCATCTGTCCTTAGGTCTTTCAGAGCCATTGAAATTAACAAATGCAAACAAAAAAATGAACAAAAAAGGAGTGTTTTTAGGAACAAACTTTCGTATAAAAGAGCATATACATAATCTATAATGTCTAGATAAGGGTGGTTTTCTATATTTCTTGACCATTTGAATGTAAGAGTATATCTAGGATATTGTTGATTTTGAATTTTTTATAAAAAAAAAAAAATTTTTAAAAAAAAAAAAAAACTATTTCTTTCAGAATTGTAACTTTTTAAAACTTTTTTTCCTTTTCAACGTGTTTTTTTTTTTTTTCAAGAATCATGCTAACACATTTTATGTTTTCTTGATGGTCCTTCGGTATGTAAATGTGCGATTATAAAATCAAAATATAAAATAAAATTTACGACACTAAAAATACTAACTAACCACTTTCCACAGACCCATGTGATAAAAAATCGGTTTCTTGATGTACTAGTATTTGGACAATTCTTATCCTACTTATGAAGCACAGCAATCGCTCAATTTTTGATAAGCTATGTGAAGGTTTACGCAATGATATGACGAATAGTACAGGACCTCGATAATGCCTCAATTCTGACATATATCATTCAATCATTTTTGGGCAAGGAGTCACATACTCCCTTCCTAAATTTATATCCTTCCTTAATTTATATCCTTATCTTTAAAAGAGAATCTTATGATAAGTTTTATTGTCTCCTTGATAAAGTATTGTCTTCTGAAGAAAACAGTTGAACTAAGCGGCTAAGAGGGAGAGAGAGAGAGAGTACATCCCCTTAACTTCACGACGTGGCACTGGTTTTGCTTTTTCTAATCGGAGCAGCTGTATTAAATTTCAGCATTACAATTTTAGAAATGAAGTATTAGGAAACAACAAATAGTACTCAAGTTCAAAAGTCCAAGAAACGATATTAAATGTGAGCAAATCAAACACGGACCTCTAAAACTACAAAGGTTGGATTAGGTGCAATGGAGGAGTGAGCATCCCCTGCTGACTGGTCACAACCGTCTTGTGCTCCTTGTCATGATCGGGAAATAACGGAAAAATCATCATTACAATTCTAAAAACTGAAACTTCAAATATTACGATTTTATATGAATGAAATATATAGAGATATCAATAATATTCAAGCTCAAAGTCCATTTAAACAATACAAATCAGGAGCAAAACAATCACCAGAGGTGGGATCAGTGCCATAGAGGAATGGGCATCCCCTTCAAACGGGTCATTCCCACTGTGTGATCCACTGATCCTTGGAAACGTGGAAAACCGAGTCGAGGGTGTAAAACATTGACTTAAAATCCTAAGAAAGAGTAAGTCAGCATTTGAATAATGATGAATTTATAAGATTAATATCCTTGATTTATCAATTGTTTTGTCAATATTTTGCCTCTTTTTAGAATTTGTTTATACATAGAGCATTTTCTTGCTTATCGAATTATATAGGAGACATAAACCCTGTAAGTAATTGATAAGAAAGTATTACCACTAAGGTAAGGGAAGTTGCAATTAATAAATCTAACAACCAAGATCTGTGATAAACGTGATGACTTTAACTTTTCTATCGTCAACTTCCCTTACTTATGCAGCACCTGCGTACGGAGTTTATATATCTCAGTTGATTCGATACAAGAGCATGCTCTACTTATGAATTTCTAAAACGAGATAAATTATTGAAAAACAAGTTAATGAAACAAGAATTTCAGCAGCCTCGTTTAAAGTTATCTTTCGTAAGTTCTATGGTCGGTACAATGACCTTGTCAGCAAAAACAATTTATCATTGAGTCAAATGCTGACTGACGTTTTTCATACCAATTGCTAGTCCATTATTTATATATTGAATTGACGACAGATTTTTCAGTTATTTTTCGATCATGACAAAGGGAACACGGCGGGTTTGACCGGTCGACAAGGGATGCTCATTTCTCCATGGCACCTTATCCCACCTCTGATGTTTTGGAGGTCCGTGTTTGCTCTACTCTTATTTTGTATTGTTTTATGGACTTTTGATTTTGAATTCTGTTTGTTATCCCCATGTTTCATTTAATAAAAGTTTTGAAATTTTAAATTTTCTAAAAGTTCCTCGTAGTTTTACAATATTCACATCTGATTTACAACACTTCTGGACTATTTTTCGAACAGTACTCCTGAAGATTTTTCTCTTTTACCATTGTGAATATTCTTTCTGAAGAGAAAAGGGAAGAGGCTTTGTAAAAGCCGCTATAAATCTTTGTTGGTAAGGATTTTTATAAAGGTTTGGAACCCAGTATACATATTGCATTTCAAATTCATATTGATTGTTGGGTACATCAAAAAATTCGAAAATGGCATATAATTTGAAGAATTTTTCTCCTTAGAACGGGAGCTCTAAGTAGAACTGGATTACCACTTGCAGAATTAGACCCTAGTACTTCTAAAATACAATTCAAAAAATGAGTCTTACAAAAACAATATTACATTACACATGTGGTATATAAATTTTATGATTTTACCTCGCATATCGCGGTAATTATCAAGTATTGGTTCAAGTTACCCCCCCCCCCCCGAATTAAAAACAGATGTGATAAAACCTTAATTGTCTGCGTTTCACTAATTGTGTCTGAATAAAATTGGATATTTAAACTTTCAGCAAGACAAATTCACAGCAAAAGACACCAAGCACTATAACAACATGTACTTAGTCGCGACAAACACGAAGAAAATTACCTTCACAATTCAATCATTGTTTTTTTTTTATCATACAATTTTATTCCTGAATTTGATATTATAAATTTCTAATGGGGCTTTAAAAAAATATATAATATTAAATCATGCTTATGTCCCTTCATTGATTTTGCAAACGGTTGCGGTCTAATTGATCATGAAATGAACTACCAATACAGATTCTGAAATTTGTGGAATGTAAAAAAAAAAGAAATTTTACAAAACATGAAAAATGTCACTTTAGGTGCAATACTTTGATATGTGTGGACCTTCTTTTGAGAAATACAGTGTTTTTAATCAAAACACAATTTAAAAAAGCGACAGAAACGTCATTGAATTCAGAAGGAAGTGGGGAATCGCATTTATCCTACCTATAGTTCTTTTCCTACAGCCAGATCGTGACCATATCCAAGTACTTTCAAGCAAACATTCATATTTCAGTCATTATTATGGTGTTTTATTGTGCTAGTAGTACGTGTAATAACTGATACGACTTTTTAAGAGCATTCTCTGTAGTTATATATATGATTTTCGCAGAATGATAGCATTAAAGGGAACGGAATGATTCCTCCGCCAAAATATAAATGAAGCGGTATCCTAGACACAATTATTTTCCGAATGTTTGAATTTGATAATTCGATAATGATACCCATTATTAATTACATTCGAACACGTTGACTGTTGAATCGAGAAAACGCGGAAGAAGATAATTATCGAATCACAACTAATGGATAAAAGTGACGTGGCGTAGTGATATACAGTTTTTGGGGGATGATTATAAGATATTCATGTCCAAAACTAAGAAATTGAGCAAAGCAAACGTTTTTCCAGGACATTAAGAATACGCATTTATTTTCGGTAGTTATATAATTTTTTACGCTTAATTTTTGCGTCTGAAGTTAAACGTGTTTCTTTCAGTCTCAGACCCTATTCATCAGGAGTGGTCCAGGATTTATGTTAGAACGTAAAAAGAAGCAATTAATTCGATCAGAAAAGGTACTGAAAAGTTATTTTCAGGTTTCAGGAATGAATTTTTTAGATTCAAATATTATGTGTATCACTGGTAGAAAATTTTGCTTAGTAAAAATGAACCCCTGAACAAAACTCTGTAAAAAGTGTAGCAAAAATAACAGCAATGAAAGCACAGTTTTAATCAATTTATTATCAAGAATAATGAAGATTGTGGGGGCTTTGTTTAGAAAAGTAATTTCAAGAATGTTCAATTTTCCCAATATAGGGGTTGAAAAACAACATTATTTTAATACAAAGAATCAAAAGTAACACATGTTGTTATTAACCCGTTCGAGGATTTCGTTTTAGGTGGAATTACATACCTCTATAGTAAACATATAACGCCTTTTTGGAAGAAAAATTGCAATAAACTTAATATGTGACATAACAACTCACGGATACTTAATTATACTCGTCGAAACAAAAGACCGATATTTTTCTGAATGATAAACTAAATAGTCATTGATGATGATCAAATTTTGTTCTCAGTATGATGTTGTAAATCTTGAATTCACTAGGGAGAGAGGCAAATGCTAAGTTTACAACATGACATCAGTAAATTTGTACAAAACACAACATATATTGCTTGTAATAATGAATATAATGAACATGATAATGCATATCAATGGAGACTTTTTTACATTTATAACCGAAAGACACCCCTGCCTGAAATACAAGACGCTAAAACGTATATTACTTAATGTCTTCGGCAATATCTAAACTTTATTTATAGAATTTTAATGTGAAGGGGACACTCATGCAAGTAAAAAAATCTTTCATTCATTTGCTTAATGTTATAAAAATATTTATATCATTATAAAAAGCAAGGATGAAAACTAATTACAAATTAAGTGTTTCAATAAAGCTACGCTTGGAATCTCGTACGTGTTTTTCTTTGAACTATATATGGCAAGACAAGTCAAGAAATATCAACTTATTAATTTTTTTTGAGAGGACAAAGAAAAAAAATGTTATTTATTGATGTAATAAGCCCTGATGGGGTCAGATGTACTCATGAAAGTATAGTATAGCATATATAGATAAATAAGGCCAGCAAAAAGCACCCAAGGTTGCTCCAGTAGCCTCACTTCCTTTTGAACTTTGTAAAAAAGATTAATATAGTTTCCGCAGCATCCTTGATATATATGTGGTTTGTGCTTATCAATCTACAAGTTTTTGTGCCTTTCTATAAAATTTACCAAACCTGGCTTATGATTTCTTTTGTCCTTAAAGTACAAAAGAACACCATATTAACACAACCTTCTTTTGGGCCTATTCCTTATATTCAAAGTAAAGTTTATCTTAAAATATACACCTTTCAATGAATTCAAATTAAATCGATTTTTTAGGATCTTAGAAATAACTAATCAAGGCGATTCCTTAGTAATGTAGTTAGTTATTGCGTAGGAGCGTATCCTCTGAGATACTTCTGGTAGACCATTGTACTTTATAATTATTTAATGAAAAGTCCCTACCTTTCTCAATGGATCGGCACTGTACAGCTCCCGGCTTTTTGATTTAATGATCTTCTACAAGTGCTTGCCAAAAGTCAGACAAGTTCCCTTCAACAATTAACAATAAATGAATCAACGCCACCGGAGTCGGGGATCTATAGTGGTACATTTCATTGATGGAAGCACGGCAATGGGGTATTAGCGCACATAGATTCTCCGATATTTATATATATCATATGCAGAATAAATCTCAATATTACCTTACAAAAAGTTACCTTGGGTTTGAATCAGTATTGATCAAGGCGATAAAACCATGCATGCAATTAAACTTGAATGAAAATGTTTCGATGTTTTTATGTACTTATCATAAACGTTCGCGCGTGGGAGACAGGAAACAACTCAGTACCCGGTGACTTTATGAACTGGAATCACATTTTACTAATTAATTCCTTCCATTTTACAAGAACGGTGGCTCTACGGAAAAAGTAAATGAGTGCAACCTCACTAATATCCCCTTTCATTCATAAGTGCATTATTTGGTCAGCATCTAATAAAACACAACAATTCCGGTAAGTATATTGTTGCTGTTAGAGTTCTTAAATGTCAAGTCGTACCTCAAAGTTCAAAGCGTAGCGTTTTCCTAAAAAGTAATTGCCTTTTGCTATCTTAAAAGTCTACAGTAAATTGAGTTGTCTTATAAAAGAACATTATCGAAAAATACTAAAGAATAGCAAAATAAGTTATTTCCCTCTATAAATTTCAGTTAACTAGTTTTATCACAAATAGAAATCTCCAGTTACAGAAATATTTTAATCAAATGCTAAAGTGCGATCAGTCGTAAATTTCAAATGGAAAACGCTCTTTTTTCTGGTGAAATTGTAAGTGTTAAACGTAATTTCTCTTCCTCTTCGGTATACAAAATATGAGAAATTTAGACAATCCAAAAATATTTTACATGTATATGATTTTTGATAAAAAGCTTAAATGTCGCAACACGATTCAGCGCCTAAAGTTTTCAAGAACGACACGTATCGGTTGTCTATTAATTTAGACGTGTTACGTAACAAAAGATTGCTTTTTTCAAGTGATATATTTTCATTTTAATCGAGGAAATGGACAGCTGCATTTAGATAAACATGCTGGTCTCTGCTAAGAGAAAAGTAAGATAATAAAAAAAAAACATCTAGACGACCTGTTATTTTACATATAGCCGAAAATGTCAACAGAATTTCACCGCAGTTCAGAAGGTCGCAACACTCCATAGGGAAACAAATTTTATTTCATTTCCAAAGCAAAAGAGCAATATAAATATAAGATTGCTTTAATTGTGCTAATAACTGGTTCATGTAAAAGTAACGGCAATAAAGATACATCCGATATTTCGTCTGAAAATTGCTGTTTATAGCGGCCAATTTACGGGTATATATTGGAGGCTAGTTTCATTTGATTGTTTGCTGATAATAATTCCGTTATGTGAAGCAGAGGCTTCGACTTTTACTCTCTTTCAAGTGAAGAAAAAATGTCAATGACACTTTCCTGTGATACGGCAGAGAACTGGCGTTGACCTAGAACATGTAATGGCCATCTGTGTAGTTTTGCACTGTACCTAATGGACTTATGTGGAACACTGAGAGGCATTATTCATGTATTATCAATAACGACAAAAATCTCATGTCCTTTCAGTTTATCTTAAAAATACCAAATGAAAATTAGCAGATAATATAGTACAAGTAATTGCTTAAATATAACATGGCAAACTCCTAATGACTTTGACAATATGAAGATCCTGCAATAATGAATAATCTGTATACTCTTGTAATGAAATTATTTTATAGCAAATGATAAAGCAATCTTAACTAAAGGTTTAAATTGTAACGAAACAATTTCTGTGATTCTGAACCAACATGATGGAGATAAGTATGAAATTACTAAATGTGAACTGTGATTATACAAATATACATGTATTCTTGATCTCCAGTAAATTCAAAGTTTACTTCATGATAGTCCTGCAGAGAAAATGATCGGATATATTTATATATACAGCTGTACTTAAATTTTTACAATATTTCTGTTTGAAAAAGTATCCTAATTGATGAGTTTTCATTCTCCCAAGGTTGCATTCCTCTCTGACTTTTTTGAGAACTGTAAATAATTAAGATCAAGTTGAATGACCAGTAATCGAACATGCAATGTCAATTCAGTATTTTCCAAGTGTATGAAATATTGCAAATTCTCATGATTATGAAAAGTTAATACACATGCTTGAAATTAAATTCCAATTTTTCTATTCCTGGTGTATATAATCCACTGCATGGCGATTTTACAATCGTTCAATTATAATGCAAATGAGTACGTGGGACAAGAAGACAAGACGGCCGCAATGCTTTTATATATTACGTTATGTTATGAACATATACTAAATATATCGACAAGTTTTCTAATATATTGGAAGCTAGGATAACTGATTGAAAAGAAGGTGATTCTTCAGGTCACAGATCATTAGAACGCTACATGTTTCTTCATTGTGTCGAGAGAATGCACCGGAAATTAGGTTTCCGCCATACCACTTCCTGCGTAAATGTAGCAAATAAAGTCCGTTTTATCTGTATATCGAGCTGACCATCCTGTACAATCGTAAAAATCCTATCCCGGTTCTAATTAATAACAGCCTTTATAAAAAGTTAGCAAGCCTTACGTGTGTCCTTTCTCATTAATTGACCACATTACGTCAATACATTGAAAAGGTGAACATAATCTCTGCAGAATAACGATGCATAATATTTTCTCTCTTCATCAAGATCTCAATTTTATCAGTAATTCGTGTGTTTTAAGCCTTTACATAATTTTATTCTACGAGAAAATTACGATTTAAACATACAATTAACTTACTCCATAATAAAGGTACTGAGAATTAATTCCTTGTCCTCAAAGCTATCATTTTTCTCTTTTGTATCTTTTATTGCATCTATTTGATCATTTTCATTTTATTCAAATATATTTATGATGCCCTCGGAATTACAAATTTGATATTTCTCTACACATTTCCTACGGATAGCGACTTCATAACTCAAACATTTCAGCTCCTTTGTCACAAAATTAAGTATTTAATTTACTTTTCAGGCTATACAATGACCGAGGCAATGGGTGTAAATATGAAAATGTTAACCACAAAACCAGACTATGTTCAAATTGAATATCTTGATCTCAAGGTCTGACCTTCCTTGAAATGTTTGAATTTCTTTTAAAGTTGTCATTTTATTCAAAATCAGCTTCTTAATTTATATATGTTTCAGCTACTGAAACAAGAATATCATCAGTCTCGTTTAAAGTCATCATTTCGTACGTTCTATGATCAATACAATGACGTTGTCAGCCAATACAATTTTTCATTGTGTCAAATCTGACTGACGCTTTGAATACTAATTGTTAGGCCGTTATTTACACACTGAATTTTATTGTCGACGAATTTTTTCGTTATTTCCCGATCATGACAAGAAGCACACGGCGGGTATGACCGGTCGGCAGTGGATGCTCACTCCTCTGATCTTCCGAGCTTGAATGCCATGTTTCATGTGATCAAAGACAGCAAAATATTTGATATTAAGGTTGTACAAGAAATTTCGTACGCCTTTTTCCAAAGTAACACACCGTTCACGGTAGCTCAGTCAGTGTTCCTTCGCCATGCGCTCCGCACTCCAAATGACAGTTGTGGGTCTTTCGGTTGAGTCCTCAAAAACCCAGGCCCTATGTCATGACAGGCGTTGGCACGATAAAGATCTCTCACTGCTCAAGGGCCCTGAGTGCCAAATTAAGGTCAAAATTTGAAGCCCTTCATGGTAATGAAGCCATGTTAAGCAAGGTCACTAGTCGAAGTTGACACGAAAAAGATCCTTCACTGCTCAAAGACAGCTACAGACCTCAATATTTACAGACCTTCATCGGCAAGTAGATTTGGTAACGTTTCAATATTTCAATATGGAGAAACATTTCTCGAATGGATGTTAAACAAATGAATTTTATACAGGTTTAAGCTCCAGGGATAGAATTGACTCAGGTAAATATTTTCACTTCACATACAGGATGGATTTTCTTTATTGTTTGAGCATCCTCATAATCATATGAACTAAATGTGCCACATTACCTGAATTTAGTCGATATTTGATATTTATATACTTTTTCAGTTCCTATAGTAACTTTAGCGTTTTGACAAAACAAACACTTTTACTCACTTGAATACAATTCTGAAAAATCTTAATGTAAATCTTAATATTATGATTGCTAAGCATGAAATGAACTATATTTCATTGCAAAAAACAAAAGTTGAATGTAAAAGTGCAAGAAATGCATGTCTTGAAAAAAGACAGAGTTTATATATTACTTGCAAAACAATTTAATACGAATTTTAGCTTTGAATTGGATAATATTCATGGTCCCGTGGTCACGACAATGATCCCTCATTGCTCAATTGCTCTAAGTGCCGAATAAAAGTCAAAATTTGAAGCCCATCGTCGGTATATGGTGTTTTCTCTTTATGAGTGGAAAATTCTCGAATGACACGTATAACAATAAACAAATAATCAATCAAATTGCAACTGTAAATGTGAGAAAAAGACATGTAAATATTGTATATGTGGGATGAAATATTTGTTTTAGTGATCTCCTTTATAGTCAGCAAAAAATTAAAACTTGTAAATGCTAAATACTTTCGAATCATGCTACTGTTTTTTTTTTTTCACTATATGAAGTACAAGAACCAGTCAATGACACTTTATCTAGAGCTTTTGATGTTAAGTCAGACTGTCAATGGATGTAAAGCATTGTCGATCATTAATGGATAGAGTATATTATGAAGCAGTTACCAATGTTAGAAGATTTGGAAAATGGTACATTTTTATGATGCTTGGAAAGATGATTGAGTTTGTTAACCAAACATTTACAGCTAAACAAATACAAAATCCATGTTTGAGATGATTATCAGTATGAAAAGATTGGAGTGAACTAAAAAGTATCAGCATTAGCTTTATCGAAAATTACCCCCATGTACGTTGCTCCGAAATGAAGTACGATTCCTTTATGTACAGGTGACATGTTTTGTAGGGGATTTCACGTCCTTCCTCTCATTGTTACTGTGCTAAAGTTTTAGTTTGCCTCCTGATTTTCTCTACTTTCTGGCATATATTATTATCATCAATGCATAACATGAAGTCTTTTTCATCTATATTGTATGGAAATCTTTAACAGACATTAAAACTTGCTCTCAATTTTTATTTGCGTGTTTGTATTAATTTGGTTTTATGTTGTTCATAAAAGTCTTTATAATTTTGTAATGCAATTACTGAATTATATTCTGAATTTAGTTGCATGTTAGCGATTTTTATTGGTTTGAGGCCGTTTGAAAAAGCGCTCTTTCGTTCAAAATAGAATTTCAAATTCATTTTGGATGGAAATATTTACAATGTATATGATTATTACAACATTATGTTAAATAACCGTTAAATTTAACAACTCAGCCAGTACTATTTTGAATTTTTTGATCGCAAATACTGTATTAATAGCATTTTTTTCTTAAATCGGGTTAATTATATTTACAGTTTACGAGGTATATTTATAAATAGACTGAGTTCAATGACTGTCTTTCTTTGTCTGACGTTGTATAAGAATATACTTATCTGTGTTTAGGTCACCAAACCTACCTTTTTCAGAAGGGAATGATAAAGGTATCACTTAGGGAACAAGTAGCGAACGAAAATAACGATCAGTAATAGATATCTTGAAAACTAAGGGGTGTTAAGAAAGTTCGTTCCATGATGAAATATTTTCAAACATTTCAAAGTAGTGCTCAACTAAAACGATGGATTTTCAAGTCTGACAAAATCACAAGAATGTGCTTTACATTAATAGCAATTCATTTCTAGCAGGAAATTATAGGATTTTTCTTCCATATGAAAATATATATAACATCTTTAAAGCATCCGAATGATAGAAATGCTGGTCATTTTGAGTGAAAATAAAGGATAATTTACTTTTGTTTCTCCATAGCTTATCTTGCATCAGAAAAGCTGATGAGTGTGGGTATAAGAACTATAGATCACTTTTCAAAAGAATAGGCTCGCCATTTTGAAATTTTTTCACAGATTTGATAATATTTGCATAGTATTTGAAAGGATATTTTGACATGTGTGCTTAATGAATGTCACAAATATGCATCATCCCTTTTTTTTCTGAACAGATATCATCTGTTTTAATACCTGCCCTCCCCTTATTGATTTAACAGAAGACCGCTAAAACCTTATTAGTAGCAAGAATGGACTCTGTAAACATGAAGTATCACAAACTGTAAATTTCTTGCCATAGAATTTCTTTTCGAAAATAAAAGAAAAATGTGGAACAAACTTTCTTAACACCCTTTAGAAACAATATACATGTAATTCCATAAACTAGGCAAAAATGACATATCCCTTGGAATTCCAGAAGTGGGATCAGGTGCCTTGTAGGAGTAACTGAAGTCCCTTTTGATCGGTCATAAGGTCACAACCGCAAATAGCAATATGTTTATTTGATACGAAATATTTCGTTATTAAAATAAGTATAGATAAAGTACATACTTTGTCAGTCAAATTATGACTCAACACTATGTTTAATTTGCTAAAATGGTTATAATTCATAAAATACCAACTTAAGATTGTTGTTGAAATCCCTGTAAATCATTTCAAATAACAAATCGAAAGTCTATCTCTTTTTTAAAAATTGATTCATATTCAGAGCATACTCTTGAATACCGAACACATTGGAGGAAATACTTTATACACCGTATGCAGGTGACAGCAGTAGGTTTTTACATGTGTTTATAAATGAAGAAAGTTGATCTCTAGAAAGCTGAAGTCATCTTGTTTTTCAATCTGTTCGTTCTCTTCGTCTTTTACATTGTTAGTTGGCCCTTCTCATTCATAGTCAGTAAAATTTCAACAACAAAAAGATATGGCAATCCTTGAGCTGGTTTTTGCTTTAGCTTCAATGGGATATGAAAAATTAACATATGAATATAAATAACAACTGCTAATTGATAAATAAAAAAAACATCAGTCTTTCACCTATATAGCACAGAGAAGATGGAGCTTTTCTTTCCAATTTGTCCATACCGATCATCTCCATTAAGCAATTTTTTTTATTCTATAAAATATTTATCAGTGAAATATTTTCGGAAAGAGAAATTTTGAATCATCATTTGTCTTGCATCATTTTCTGATGCCTGGGATACGTTTTATAAAATTCCTAATTTTTTTAGCGCTGAAAAAATTTCCATCGGTCCAATAAAATAAAATTAAAATGCATTTTTTGAACAAAAGATGATGTTGAACTTGTGTGCTACTAATATGCCCACTAATCTGATTAGTTTTTGTATTACATTGTTCGGTATTACCTTATTACTCTGAGTGTCATTGTTATGGCTGAGGACGTTTTGATCCTTTGGGTCTACAAGGCACTAATATTCCATATCCCGTGATACTCATATAGATGTTGTGAATATTTTTGATGAACGATGTAAAAGCCACGTTTCATCTCATCAGTCATTAAGCTTATTCAGATCATGATAACAGATTTGTTATTACTATGTAAAGCTATGCCGATTTTATTTATTCAGAATAAAAAAAAAATACTGGCACTTTTTAAATTAGTTTTTATCGAATGTTATTAAATCTGTTTAGCTTTGTATATGATTCTACTCATTATTCTTTTATAAATCTGACCTCAAATGACTCCTATTTTTTAATTTCCCGTATTAGCGATGTTAACGATTTCTAAAAAAAAAAAAAAATGGTTTATATTCTTTTGATTATTTTGTATTGTCTTTTTATCTGCCTTTACGTCTCTTGCTTTGTAATAAGTTACTGTTTAAACTATCAATTATTCAATAATAAAAATATCATAGATCCATGACTGATGAATGTCATTAAACTATAGGAGAGCTCTGAAGAAGGATCTTAAATTTAGAAACATGGAATATGTGGGCTTGGTTTTTCTCCCCTGCCTAATTTTATGTCAAAATTAGATTTTCTTTTTATCAACATATTAATTCCAAATCGATGTCGAATGCTCTCCTGATTTAAAAATATGCAGAAAAATTTTCGAGGGGATCCTTCGCTTTTCGGAGACCTGTGATTCATTTTGAAAATAACAGCCTAACAGATTGAATAAAAGTGTAAGTCAACATTCGACTTAATGATTAGCTTATTGTATCGAATATAAAATTTGCGAAATGTTGATATTCATGTTTATTCAACTCATTTATCAATAGCTTGTTTTATTTCAGAAATTATTCATACATAGAATATGCACTTAAGCATACGCAAGGTAATATGTAAGTACACATGTATTATCATCAATGTCTAAAACGAAGCAAGCTAGTGTCAAAAAAGCTGTTGCTACAGGGATTTCAACAATTTTGTTTAAAGTTATTATTTTGCATTTTGGTCGGTACACATGAATGACCTACATACATGTACACTCTTTCGTTACGTCGAATATTTTTGAACGTTTTTCCAAAAATATGAAGCCTTTATCTTACACTGAATAGACTTTTTTTCCTATTTACTCGATCATGACTAGAAGCGAATGGCGGATTTGACCGGGGTCAACATGGGATGCTGACTTTTCTATGGTGCCTGATCTCACCTCTTTTATGCTTGGTCCTTGTTTTCTCTGTTACCAATCTGTATTGTTCCAATAAAATGTACA
Source organism: Saccostrea cuccullata (assembly GCF_032062105.1). Classification (NCBI taxonomy): domain Eukaryota; kingdom Metazoa; phylum Mollusca; class Bivalvia; order Ostreida; family Ostreidae; genus Saccostrea; species Saccostrea cuccullata. Next base: position 59,046 of record NW_026918325.1, on the reverse strand, counting down.
GCTTGATAACTGGTCGATATCTTTTTTATTTCTTCGGTTCGGGTCATATAAATGACGTGTCTTACTTCCCACAAATATATGTCTAATACTAGTATCGGAAGTCTCTTTCTGACGCCTGTACATAACTTATTGAAGAAGTCCCTTTTTAATCAGTCTTAAAAGTCATATTATAGGATGTTTCTTAGATTTCATCACTGTTTGTCCTATTGTGGATGTCTCTTGTCGCTCATCAGTATATGTCTTACAATTGTAAGGAATTTCAACTAAAAATCTTTATTAAATATTATCAAATAAGACTTTTTATTGTGCTTTTCATCTCACATTATTTTAAGATACAACAAATGTTTTCCATAGTAAATTCAGTTTTTTCTATGAGATATGCAAAAATATTGCAATGAGCGAATGTTCTGTCATCTATAGAACAACCCCAGATCAAACTCAACATTCCTCGCGTGTTTTGGATGCTACAGTACACTTTTTATTCCCAGTGTTTGCTTGTAAGTAAATGATACGTTTTGATATGTTGATATGAAGGTTTTTTTTTTCAAATTACTTCGCATAATCAATTTATCTCTACGCCCACACGCGAATTAAAGTAATTATTTTGAAAATATCAGTAAAAGTTGTTTTTAATTAATATGATTATATCCTCTTACATGGAGGATAATGATTATTTTAATACAATTTTAATATATTTTCAATAATTAAATTCATAAATTGACTAAATACATTTTCAATAATTAAAGGGTTAAGCAATCTCGTATGAATCAGCACAGTACAAGGTTTGTGAAGTATTTCTTGTTAGAGAACAAAACATAGAGTACAAGTAAAATTGATGTAAAGTATAAATCGGCTGCAAACAAAATTTTGCTTTTCAAAAAGCAAAATCACAATTTTAAAAACATCCATGCAAGGAAAATTCAACTTATTCAAAGCTGAAATAGTGATCTTTTTTTTAATTTCAAACCAACTTCAAAGCAAAACAAATAACTTAAAATAATTTTAAAAATTAAATAAATAGAAATTTTAGTGCATTTGTTCATCAAATGGATTCATCGAATAATAAAGTTGATGATAAATAATAAGAATTTATCGTCATCAAATATTGAAGATGCAGGCCTCAAGATGAACCACGTGCTGATACACTGGATCTTTGTCACGTGATAATGCCTATGGTCTTTGCAAAGGAGACTATGCTGCAAGGCACGGTGCAAAATGTAGAAAAAAAATATCATTTATTCATTCGCAGCTCTAGCATATTCAGAACAATTTTTACTACTTGAACAATTTTTCTTTTTTTTTCACCATGCACTTTTATCACGTCATTTTTATTCGGAAAATCGTGACGATTTGCTTTCAAATCTTACACACTCCCGGGGTGGGGAATACCTATTGTAAATTCTTTTTATAAATATTTTACTCATGATATAATACCTTATCATTTAAGAATTATTTTACTCTACAAATAAACAAAATAACGTCTCATTTCCCCATGTGCACTTTCTAACACAATCACAAATAAATCGATAAATCGGCCGCTGCTGCGGCCGATAATGACAGAATCGTACCTACTAGAATGTGTATTATATGGTGACATTAATTAATAACTTAAAATTGAAATAATATGACAAACATCGTCTTCTCAAGTTGTGGGTGATTGACGCATGCTTTGCTAAAAATGACGAAAGATGCCAGAAAAAAGATGTTTTTAGGTTTAATCTACGATTTTGTTTTCATAGGAAAATAACCTGTTTATACACCTTTTAACAAGTACAGTGTATTTTTTCAAATAGTAGTTTTATATGTTTTTTTTTTGTGCTTTTATGAAATTATTAATGGACAGGAGTTTACATGAAACATATGGAGATAACGAACAATGTAGTGGCGTCGGTAGTCTAGTGGTTAAGGTGCCGGACTCCAAACTGAAAGGTTATAATAAGGCTTTTCATTGTGCTTTTTATCCTGGCCGTGGCAAATGTTGACGTTAATGTCAACTTTGTTGGAAAGGCACTTTACACAAATTTCCTCACTCCCCCCAAGTGTAAAAGGGGTACCTGGCTATAGACAGTGAAAGATATTGTCAGGGTGTTAGTGTTCTAGCGCCTTAACAGCAGCTTGCACTGAGAAAGATTCTGGATTGTTATGGTCTGCTGGGGTAATAACGTATTGAAAAGCGCTCTGAGTAGCATTTATGTTAAAAAGGCGCTATATAAAAACAATCATTATTATAACAGTATTCAAGATCAAAAGTCCATATTTCAATACAAAATAGGGGCACAGCAAACACGCAACTCCAAAAAATCAGAGGTGGCATCAGGTACCATGGAGGAGTGAGCGGCCCCTGCCGACCGGTCACACCCTCTGTGTCATGATCGGGAAATAACGGGGATATCCATCGTCAATTCAGTGTATAAATAATGGACTAACAAATAGTATGAAAAACGTCAGACAGCATTATTTTCTTGGTTATTCTGTGGTATTTCCGATTAACGAAAAGAAATATTTTAGAAATATGTGGAGATAACGAACAGTATTCAAGCTTTTCAAGAATTTTTATTTAGTCTAAAACTATTGGGTCAACTGACACCAAAGTACAAAAATACGACAAATATAAGAAATTTAAGCCCAAAAGTTCATTAAAAACTACAAATAAGGAGCAAACTTTAACCTCTAGAACATTAGAGGTGGGATCAGGTGCCAAGGAGGAGTGACCTTCCCCTTCCGACCGTTCACCATCGCCGTGCGATCCTTTTCATGATCGGAAAATAACGGAAAACAATTCAGTGTGTAAATAATGGCCTAAAAATAAGTATGAAAAACGTCAGACTCAGCATTAAAACTTGATGATTGCTTGTATATGCTGACAAGGTCATTGTATGAGCCATGTACTTAACGAAATGATGACTTTAAACGAGGATGCTGATATTCTTGTTTCATCAACTTGTTAGTCAATAACTTATCTCGTTTTTGAAATTGTTCATACCTAGCTCAATCTCTTGTGTATCGATTCAACTGAGGGATATTTCAGATTTATTTTTTATTATTCCTCGCGACGAAGCTGCTCTATGTTTTTGTTTAAAAAGCGCAATGTAACTGTCCAATATTGGTTAAAATGGGATTATAATGGTGTTTCCATACAAATTTCTTTTTTTAAATGCATGTGATTAAAATCAATCCTCCATGTCATTTCAAAATATTGATATTTGTACTATTTCTTGTTTTATAAGATACAACTTGCTTGATTGGTTAAGTTTAACGTCCATTGCAAGTCCATTGCAAGTTAATTTAAGTCATCGTATGTCGGTAAGTGGTTTCAAATTTTAGATCTTTGGCCCTAGCCTTCGAAGCTTTTTGGCTTTGAGGGTATTTTGGCATATCAAAGCCTGTTACGATTCTTTGCTTTGATTTATAAGATCTTGTTAAAGAAAATACTATTTGCACCTTAAATTGACAAACGCTTGCAAAGGAACAGTCCCTATGTTTTTGTCTTAGAAAGAGCAATCTTCCATTCAAGAATCAAATGCTCTACGGACTGAGCTAATATTAATACTATTAAGAAGCGTGTTGACTGCTTTTTAAAAAATAAGTTAGAGAGGAGACTTTCATAAGTATATTAGTGACAGGTATTTTACTAAGTTGTAATAATCACATAAATAATAAGAAATAACCTTGAATGATTGGTGTGTTGCCAGAGTGCTTTTCAATAATAACGACATTTTTGACAGGCATTTTAATTGAAAATGCAAGTTTTTAAACAAGATCAATAGACACTTTCAATGAGAAGGTTTTGGAATTTCTGCAATACTATGAAATCCTTATCTATTGTCCCTTTAGCTGGATAACTTACGCGTCCGTAAAATTATCTTGAATAGTGACATAATTCTCTAAGCCTTTAAGCGGACAAACATATTTAGACCTTTGAAGAAAAAACACTTCGATTATATTTTGTTTCTCATTAACTATAAGTAAAGCCAGTCCCATATGAGTAAATATTCCACATTTTAAAATATGACAAATGAATTTTCTTCACAAAATGTCATATGATAAACGTATATTTCATCATTTCAAATCAGTTTTGGATATATAGACCTTAAAACAGCAATAGACAATACTTTCGGCCATTGCTGTCAAGCAAGAGAGGGAATTATTTTCAGAGATCATCTTGTAGGTCTGTTTTTATGTATATTTGTAAGAGTGTCCAAATGTTAAAATCTGACTCTTGAATTTAATGTGATAAACCTAAAATCGATGGGACTACAGGTTTTCAAGTGAATGTTCTTGTTAAGACAAATGTCATAATCAAACTGCTGTTGAAATTCGTCATTTAGCTTAATCCAGGGCTAATTAGTGTTAATACTCCTAAAAGCATTGATGTGTTGATAAATCCAAACATTTCAGGTCGATGATAATGATCTATTTATTGTCATCATTGAACTCTGATTTGAACATATTTTATTGTCTATAACCTTTGCAATGGGATTGGACGAGAGTTCAAAAACACTGATACGCCCTTTCCCTGCATAAAAATTTATTCATAACCAAACATATTTACATGTACGAGTTTCAGCTTAAAATAAATAAATATAGAAAGCCATAAAAAGCAGTAGAACAATACTCAATAGAATATATTTCAATATATATAATACATAAGCTATGTAGAATTGAACTTTCCAACTTACATTCAAAATTTAATCACTATTCTTATTTTTCATTAAAACCTTAAAGGGTCCTACACAAAGTTGTTTTGTTACATGTAATATTTTATTAAAAAATCAAAGATATCTATTTATTTAAAAAAAATCAATCAATCTTACAGTGGGCTTATAATTATATAAGCTATGCCTGCTGCCTAATCCATTTTTTATGTATTTATTATGTATTTAAAATATGTTCAAATCAAATTAATTCGATCTTACAATTCAATGAAAATGACATATGAGGTCTGTTACTCTTAACGTTTACGTTTTACTGTGTTTGTTCAATATGTTGAACTCTGCACAAATCACTGAGCTCAGACTGACAAGTGACGGGTGAGTTGATTTTTCTTTCTCATATTTCTTCAACATTTTTGTTTTTCATTAGTATAAGGATAAAGGTTAAAGGCAAGGACGCGTTATTCAAACGCGTCCCAAAATTCAAATTTTGATTATTTCCAGACAAAAGAAATTTATGAACACGCTTTTATGATATTCTCTGGCAAAAAACGTTTGTTATAATATTCTTATACAGGAAAATTGTGAAAATGTGAAAATATTACATTTAGATGTATCGACGACGTATTATCAATTAACGATAGTTACTTCTACGTATTTATACGTCGATTCGATCTTGAAATAAAAAGATAACAGTCACACACATCTGTTTCATACTTGCATATTTTACCAGAAAAATAAAAAGAGCTAATGGTTACTAAACAATAATACTTTGTGAGAAACGTCAACTACTCCTTACTTATGAAGCAAAATACCTTTATCGCCCAAGTAAAATAGTCGATACAATGACCTTATCAGTAAATACAATATTAGCATTAAGTCAAATGCTGACTTACGTTCTGAAACTAATTAGGTCTAATGCTGACTGACGTTTTTATATTAATATTATGCCATTATTTAAACAACTAAATTTCTACGAATTTTTCCTTTAATTCAATCATGACAATTAGCACACGGCAGGTGACCAGTCGGCAGGGGATGTATACCTCTCCATGGTACCTGATCTTGCCTCTTATATTACAGATCGTGTATGGATTTTGATCCCGAATATTGTTCGTTATCACCATATTTCATAGGACGTTTAGTGTTACCTGAACAAGTGTACATAATTATCAGGTACATTGCTAAACAGAGAGGGAGAGAGAGATACTTTTGTTTTTATCATTTTATGCAAATATCTTATCTTAAATTCAAATGAATAAAAATATTGATTAACATTGAAAATTGTATGAATGTGCCATTTACTGATTTTAAATAATTCTTCGTGAATCTCTTTATATGTCCAAAACAAAATTTGAAATGCATTATGAATGTTTTTATGTCTTTTTAGATATTTAATAAATATATTGTATTTCATACATCTCCGTTTACAAACATTTATGCATTTAATTAATGTTTCCCTGTAGAAAATCAAATCCATGCCCAACAAAAGTGATAGTTTTAATGATAAAAATTAACACTTATAAATGATAAATATGAAAATTATATATTTTTCTTCATAACAAATTAAAGTATCAAAGTTTAAACAAAGTAAATGCAATGTTTAAAATAACATTTCTTAATTCAAAAGAAAGATTTACATGTGTTATCATGTAATGATAAACACTGTTCAAGTCATTTATACCATTTTCAGCAATTAAAAAAAATAATAGTACTTTGTACACAATTGAAATAGATAATCCCACTTTTTTTTTACTTTTATATTAAATTTTCGAACGTATTTTCTAAGCAAAACGGTCTTACAGTAAAGTATCAAAATACCATATCAATAGGTATTAATGCAAATGATACTATTAACTATGACTTTCTCAATTTAGTATAGTATATATGGTACAAATATATTTTTAAAGCAATTATTAATTTCTTACATAGCTTGACTTTAACCAAAGTACTAGTATATTAGATATATACAAAACGTTTATCGCACACTTTTAAGATTATAATACATTCATATGTATATACAAGTAAACACATTTTTTTATTTCAAATATTTGTGAACTTTTATTATAAGTATGTCATTTCAAACTAATTTTCTTCTTCAGCAGCTATAATGTCGAGGATTTCCAGATGATCCTTTGTTACCGGTTTCTTCATATATACTGATTTTTTTATTCTTTTCCCAATTCACATATCCAAGAATCTTTGAAATCTAAATTAATTTTGATAGAGTAAACAAATTATAAAATATTAACGATTGTATATTACAATTGAAAGATTCTTTGTTTGAAATATTTTGCTATTTTCCAGAAAATTTTACCTTTTCTTCAATAGAGTCCAGCCGTCGATCAATATGGTTGAATGTGTCATGAAAGGATTGCATATTTCCCATTGTTGATGTTAATTTTTCCAACCTTGAATTGACATTGTTTTATTGAATTTAAATCAAGCTTCAATTTGTAAAAGCTGTTTGTTTATTTAAGAATTTCGCGTAAAATTTAGGGGAAAAAATTATCTACAAAATATCTACTTTGGCAATTCTCCCAGAATCTCGTAAACAGAGTTATAATTAATTTTAATTAAACAATTTTATGTAATCAACCTTTCCCCGTTTTACCTCTCATTGATCTCAAAGACTTTGGTTTCCATTCTGTTTTCCCGGTTCCGTTTCAGTTTCTGGCTGTAGGCATCAGCAATAACATTCTCCCATTGCATTATTTCCCTGTCCTGGGCTTCGCCTGTCGTTAGTAAAAAAAAAAAACAATTTAATTTTTCATCAAGACAAAAAACAAATTTTAAAAATTTTCAATTTTACAATTAGTGTGAAGTGTAGATTTCAGGTATGTAAAATGATTTTCTTAACTTTTTTATTTTTCAAAATATGATTTTGTAAAACATTGAATTCTGCAACTGAAAAGCACATAATCAGGGAATTTTGGACAAGAGATGAATAGCCATGACAGTGCTAATGTTTACTTGATAACAGTTCGACTTACTGAGATCTGGGGTGAGGTCCAGGCAGACCCCACAGCCTCTGTTAAGTACCCACTTTATCATCAGGAAGATATAAATAGGCAGACTTAATGGCGCCGGCAGGAATGGCTTATTGTAGAACTCGTAAATCAGAGAACATCTCATATAATTCCACAGGCGATCTGTATTCTCCTGAACCTTTTGGAATGTATTGCTGAAAATATAGAATAAAACGAAATGTAAGATTCAATTAATTTTTCATGAAATGCTAGTTTTTAAATTGCAAACAATATCTTAAGTTTCGAGTGGAAGTAAACATAGCATTGACGACAAGTAAATAAAAATGTTTATGTACATTGAAGACCACGTTTGAATTCGATTCTTTTTATTAATCCGAAACATTTATTCCCTTTATATGTATATGTTAAATAAAATTTATATATCAAAAATACGCTATTTAAAAAACCAATTTAACGTTGAACAATTTCTAAGTGCGTTATACAAACAAGTTGACAAAGCAAATATATAATTAAAAATACTATGTATGACACAATGCAAAAAACAATCCTTTTCAACATACGGGGATTCGATGCGCGCATATTTACGTATGAAAAATTTCTAAAACAAGGCAAGTAATTGACAAACAAGTTGGAAAAGCAATAATATCAATTTTTCACACTGTCCAATTTTTTCCTTAAAAAATGTCAACATTATTTATAGCGCAAGTCATATGGTCAATTACTAATTACTAATAGACCTATATCAAATTATTGAATATATGGTCAATGGTTTTTGTTCTATTTTTGAATTTCATCTAAGTTCAATTATTTGAAATGATTTATGAGCAAATATTTGCAAAATGATATTTAAAAATACATGTAACCTTTACACTGTGATTAATATTCATAAAAAATAATTTTGTTAAAAATTGAAAATTTAGTCCGTTTATTTACAAATTTTTTTCCGGTTCATTTTCTTCGAATAATGAAATATTAATTTTTTAAATTGATATTGATTATTTTGTCCATTTTGAAAAATTTTTGATTTATCATATAATGCTTTATAAAATTTCCTTTCTGTTTTCTGAAACCTGAGTAAACGTCATCCTTAAGTCAAATGCTGATTGACGTTTTTATTACAATTGTTGGGTCATTATTTACACGATGAATTTCAGACGGATTTTTCCATTATTTCCCGATCATGACTATTAGCTCACGACAGTTGTGATGCTGTACTCCTCCATGGCACCCAATCCCACATCTGATGTTTCAGAGGTCTTGTTTGCTCTGCTTCTGAGCTATATTGTTTATTGGGCGTTTGAGCTAAAATTCGACTCGTTTTCTCCATAAATTTTATTATAATGGACTTGCATGAATATTATTTATACTTAAATACTTGAACGTTATTTGTATACAACATATATATGTGACATACCTGAACATCCTTTATAGTTGACAAAATTGTACATGCTTTATATTTGACATACTTGATGATTATATTTGAAATGACTCAACATTCTAAATATTTCACTTACCTGGACATTCTTACTATTTGACATACCTGAACATTGCAATCAAAATATTCAGAAGGAGGACATTTGCAAAGAGAACGTAAAAAGCCATCAACAGGGTTGCCACCATTCTCTCCTCTGGACAGCGGTTTTTAGGACTGACTGCATATATAGTTACGTTCTTTGTACATTCTCCAGCACCTGCAAATTGAAAATAAAAACAAAAAAGTATTTTATTCTGTTTGCTTCAGAACGAATTGGAAGTATTTGTATAATAACACAAGAGGAAAAATCAAGTTCACAGGGCCAAAAAGGGAACAAATAAACCTTGTTTTACACGACAGTTAATTCAAACAACATTGGCTCAATGTTTATTTAAGAACAGATGATACAAAGTTTTGTCAAATTTTTTTGAAAATAACAATTGGGTCATGTTTTAATGATTAAAATGAATAAGTTTCACCGCGTAGTTTTTATTTTTTTATATTCAAAGTTGCACAAAAATGGAATTTGAAGTGAAAAATATTTGTATAGATTAATAAGGATGGTTTCAGAGGGGTATAATTTGGAACATCACAGAAGGGTTACAATTTCTTGATATTCTAGAAATCTATTATTTGCATCATTTGCAATGAAATTAGGTAAAAAAATATATATATATACCAATCCAGGCATCCATCTTTTGTTTGTATCATCTGACCTTAATTGTTTGTTTATTTGTTTGACGTCCCTTTTAATACTTGTTCACTTATACTGAGACGCCACCACTAACTGATTTTGGGCTTCAAGTTATAAACCTTTAAACGTCACTCGAGGACATTGTGCTGCAAGTAATCATTTGCATTGAATATATGGAGACAACAAACAGTATTCAATTTTAAAAGTCCATTATATAAATCATAATTGGAGCAGAGCAAACACGGATCTCCAAAAAATTAGAGGTAGGTTCAGGTACCAAGGAGGAGTGAACATCCCCTGTTACACCTTTGTCATGATTGGAAATAAGGTAGAAATCCCTCGACAATTCAGTGTGTGTACAGTGGCCTAACAATTAGTATGAAAAAAGTCAGTCAGCATTTAACTTAATGAGAAATTGTACATGCTGACAAGGTCTTTGTATCAACCATAGAACTTACGAAATGCCAGCCTCAAGTGTAAAATACAGTCTTGTTTTATAACGTTTTATTCGACAAACCGTAGCTTGATTCGAACACGCTATCGCCCCAATTACTGTAACCACTGCGCAATGAGAGCGACTTAGATCAAGGTAAATTATTCCACATATCTGTCCCTTCTTTCTTCTCTCCTTTGCGGAGGGCAACAAGAGCAAATCCTTTTTTACATTAAATAATTAATTGGTTTCTCTTTAATAAATTTATTAATTTGTATTTTGTTTCCTCGTTCTATCAATTTTAAACCTATTCATAAGTAAGCAATGTCGATGAACTTCTTGGGCTCTGGCTAGAAGGACACACATGTCAATTTTGAATTCTTTTATCTTGTTTGCTATAAGTACTCACGTTACGGGTAAATTATTGTACCTTTTCTGCACCAGAAATATTGATCTTTATACATATGAATTGGGACAGATTCTTCAAATGTACTTAGAATCGAGCATATTTGTGCTCGTGTTGAAAGGGGTTACTTTTTTATGCTTTGGACACAACTTGAACAGAAGGATACATAAACAGGGAAGCTGGAAAGGTGTTGTAGAGTACAAGTCAGGGTTAATATCCTCAAAGTGTCATCGTGATCTCTGAGAAAGAGAAAAACTATAATTGTTTGGTATGACTGGATGTAAACCCTATGGTGAGGAATTAACATCCTTGAATAGCTGAGAGGTGGTATTGTATTTCTATATAAAAAAAATCAATTACAATGCAAAACAAGAAGTAAGGTAAATCTCCTAGATCTTGAAATTAGATATATGTCATAAAAATGCACCTGTATTCCAAACAACCTACAACTGAATTTCAACAAGCAAGAAAATATTTGAAAACGTCATAATAACTGAATTGTAACACAAACGGAAACGGGAAATCCATATTGATCAATTTTAATTTTTTTTAGTTGTACAACTAGTGAAAACATTTATGCGTCAGGTTTGGAAAGATCATGTTTTCTAGAGGAAATCATTAATTTGTTATGGCTTGTTTTATGTGATATTCGTGATTTGGTTTTGTCTGCAGATTTTCAGTACAACTATTATTGCTTATATGACGTTGTCATTGCAGCTAAGGAGAAGAGTATTCCAACATAATGGTGAACCACTAAAACTGAATTTAAGGTAAACATCAGGAAGTAAATCACACAAATAAACAGGTATCAACAATCAGTAAATATAGAAAACATCTAAATTAGCTTATATGAACCTTTTACCACCGGTATATTAATTTACTTCAGTACATGAACATTTTGTTTTGGACAAAGAGTATTCTATTTTGGTTCTGGATGCTTTTAATAGTTCTTATTAGAAATAAATCAATTTATACTATTTTTAAATAGTTAACAATCTTCTAAAGCTCCTAAATGTCACCGATAAACAGTTCATAAATCTAATTGAGATGTTATATAATCGATAACTACCTTGTATTGTAACTTGACATTCTTAGAAAGATAATTGAAATACCATCCAAAAGAAACTTATTTCTGCCTTTTACTTTCTAAATATATGTACATGTTTTTGAAGACAATTATATTATAATTTAAATTATTGAATTAAACTTAAAGTATCAAATTGCAACTGATAACAACCTTCATAAGACACCTTCTGCATGAATTTCCAATTTAATATTTGCTATTTGAAAAGAAACTGATTACCCTTAGTATCGTACCATTCGAGAAGCAGCTTCCCATATAATCTTCAGTATCTATTTCTGGGAATTTGCTTTCCTCTGTGTATTCCCTACTTCATGTTCGTCGATAAACAGTTCTGTATCTCTGGTAGCATATACCGTATATCCGGGTTTTTTTTTTTTTTCGCGTGTTGGAAATTTAGCGAAAAGACTGTAGATTGTACAGTTTTTATTTTGCGGTTTTTTTCTTAAATATGGTAATGTTTTTATGTCACATTATAGCTGACATAATTCCTGCGTTGTTTATATTTTGCGAATTAAAAATGATCGCATTAAAAGTGAAAAATAGATCATCGCGAAAAAAAAACGGAATACACCGTATACTGTACATGTGCCTTTGTATTAGTCGAGATACAGCTCCTCATATATTTGTGAGGAACAGCTTTCCTTATCTTTGATTACCCCTGTATATACGCCTACCTTCGTACTCGTCAAGGAACAGTTCTCCGTATAACGTCCAGTATCCCTTTCTGAGAATCTGAGTAACCAATGAGGAGCTCATTACCGAGTTGGGAAACATGATGGCGTACGACGTTATGGAGTAGGACAACACAAACACCATCAGAATTATCATGAAAAACACAAGGTCAACCATCTGTCAGTTAGAAGAATGGAACATATTATAATGGAAGAAAGAAAATTTCTAATTTTTATTTTCTGCAAAACACCTGCAAATCTTCCAAACTACCAATGACATTTTAATAGCAACAATTAAAGAAAGTGTTTTGTTATCTTTAAAGAACACTAGAGAAGATGATCAATAGCATTCAGAATAATTATGATAAATTTTACTTATAACAACCAAAGTTTTTTAACGACCTTAATGTTTTTTAATGGCGCAACTTTATATGCATGGGCCCCCCGCGGATAATAAATTCTAATTTTACATTTTATGATGTAATAATGTTATGCATGCTATTCTGGAATCATATTCACTTGTGGAAACCACTGTTGCTTATATATCTGTTGAATTCGTAAGAGATAGAGATAGCAGAGATAGATAAAGGTAGTTACTGATATACTCACGAATGTAAGAAAAAAAGAAAAAACCACGAAATAACTGACAATATATGTGAAATTCTGAATGTGAATCTGAATGTGCATATCTTTCGGTCAATGTTTGCAAAAAAAAAAAATTATCAACAATCTTTGTTTTAAACAGGTATTATTGTTTATTGGATATCCATACGATCAAAAGGTATTTTAAGCACGATCGGATTCAGTGCTAATGCAATTTTCTATTTGTTCCAATACATGTATAAAATACCCTCAATCCGTGCCCAACCCTCAAAGAAAAAGAAAGGAATAATGTATACCATTCTTCTAATCATGATGATTTTTGGTCCGAGTTCCTTATGGACTGTGAAAATATGGAGGATCCTGAAGAAAAACGACATAAGACAAAAGCTGTAGGCAATACGTGCTTCAGTGATCGTCCAGGGACAGAATCGTAGAACAGCCGCCAGGATAAACAGGACAATCGTCAGTACGTCCACTTTGTTCCAGCTGTCGCTCCAATACTCCTTCTTCTTCTTCAGAAACTTCTGCCAAAGCGCCACTCTCGTAAATTCCTCATTTTGTTTGGTTTGCGATGTTGAACAAAACTTTAAAAAGTAATGGCAAGGGCATTAAGAATACAAACATTAGAAAATAATGTAGCTTTAGTTCAGAAACAACTTAAAAAGTAAGTACATGTATTTAAAACTATTTCAATTTAATTAGTTTGATTTTTTTATGTTTTATTAAAATGAAAATGTAGTTTAGAAATATTGAAAGGCAATTTATGACCATTAAAACTGATAATTTGTTGATTTTAAGAAACTGTTATTCAATTTCATTTTAGGATATTATGAACAAAATCCTGTCTCAAAGAAAGAGAGCGTACAACGCGTGGACAATCCGCCGCTCCGCGACAAAATGTTTCTCAATTTTCAAAATTCACAGAAAAGTTAAATTTTTCTAAAATCATGTTCTCAGTAATGTCATCTTCAAAATATTTTATTATTTCATTTTACTGAACGACTTATCATTTGATAATCTTTATTTCAAAGTTGACAGTTAAGCATATTTAATGGGTTTATCAGAGCTATAAATTTTGAATTTTGAACATGAATGGGTCAAGTCTCCATTCTTCGTTAACGCTTAAATGATGGAAACGTGAATGTGAAATATATTTCATCTGTCCAAAAAATGGAATCTGAACCCATTCTATATGAAAATCGAAAATTTCTGGAAAAAATGTACGCTTCAACAAACCCGTTCATTTAAATCGCACTGACAGACGAGGATAATGCATATACGAGGGCTGTTCGAAAATTATTGAGACATTGTGTATCTTTTGCTTTCTAATGAAGTCCGTGAAAATTTGCATATACGTTTGACATACACTAAGGAATAACAAAAGCAAAAAATATTTTACGAATATTTAATATTTTCTGTACAATGGTATATAAAGGCGTCAGTAGTAGCGGTACCCGGAGCAGTCCCGAAATCAGTTATCAAAAATATGTAACATCAACGTTATTACTCTTCGTGGACCCATAATAAAAGCGAAAATAATTCAATTTATGTGTATAATTTTTCAGCTTCATTTCAAATTCATATTGTGTAACTTTCTTAGAATTTTGATCAGAAATAAAGAAATCATAAGAAGAATAAGTGCAGTAGAGAAATCTGCTAACAACGAAAAAACTTTATGTTGACGTCAAGGACGGAGCAGCCACAAACCTAAAATTTTGTGTAGCGCAATGTAGAACTCTTTTCCAGACTGAACTACCTGCTAAAACAATAACAACGAGGAAAAAAATAATGTGTTAGGGTTTTGTTAATTCATTGATATACATTTTTTTACAATTAATTTAACCAGAGTAAAATCAAAAGCTCCGGACGACCATTAGTTATTACTTACGGTATTAATTAATATCGTTACGGTATTATTATCGTTGACCCACGTAGAAGAAATCGGCACTGCATGATTCTAAGTCATCCTTTCAAACAAATGAAAGTTTTACACTGGGCTATAGAAGAAGCATATATGCATTTTTAAAGAATAGAAAGCGACTGTTGATTTTTTTAATGTTACAAGTAATAACAAAGAAGGAAAATTTTTAAACACTTCCGGAACGTTTTACATGTGAAACATCTCCGGCTGACGTGACGTTATATGACGTAGCGATGCTGCTCCGGGTCCATTGACATTTGCATGCTTATCATTTCACCGAGACTTGTCTAATTACCATAAAAATGAGAAATTCGGCATAAGTATTTAATTCGTTCTTTATAAAATGTTGATGAATTTTCATTAAATTATCTCCGTACTTTATGGAGTAAACGTAATTGTCTCAATAATTTCCGAACAGCCCTCGTACATGTACTTCGTAGCGTAGAGGTTAAATCGGAGGGTCTTGGACCAAACCCTGCGTTATGTTTAATAAAATAATAAAACAATGAAATACAGAATTAAATGTGTTAAAGATGATATACCATATAATTTAGAAAAATATAACTTTTAGAATTGAGAAATGTCTTTTCTCAGAGCGGGGGATTGTCATCGTCTTGTACGCCTCCATTCTTTATATATATTTGAAAAAAAAGTAATTTTGGTCTTGGAATCATCATAAAATTCTTTTTTTTTTTTATTTCTAGACTGACATTTAATTTAATTTGAAGAATTAATATAACTTGATTCAGTTTGGAATAAAGATTCTGAAAATTTCTTTCATAGAGAAAAAACACTGCAAAGCAACAGTTCATGTAGTCATTTT
The DNA here is from genome assembly GCF_032062105.1 of Saccostrea cuccullata. Lineage (NCBI taxonomy): Eukaryota > Metazoa > Mollusca > Bivalvia > Ostreida > Ostreidae > Saccostrea > Saccostrea cuccullata. The sequence goes on along the minus strand of NW_026918325.1, from coordinate 43,295 downwards.
TGTTCTAAAACTGAAATTTCTCATTACAAAAACATTGAATTCATCCCGTGTACATATCCAGACCTGCATATTACCAAGTTGGTTGCCATGCTACTTGTAAGGCAGTTAGTGGCAATATCATTACAAAATTTACCTAAATGGATTCAAGAACTTTCAGAGAAGATGATTATCAATTTCCTTTTTGACATTTTAAGTGTTTGTAATCGTTTTTTTTCTAGGGGGGAAAATATATGGTTTTTACTTTAAAATAACACACGTTCTATTTTAAGCTTGACTTTTAATGACTCATTGGATATGACAGAAAAAGAGACGTCTGTGTGAAACATAAATTCTAGCATATTTTATTTTTTATCCATCACATAAAACCTTGCCCATTTAAGCACCAAAAGAAGAACAAAAAAAATATTAAAACAATTGTGATTGACACTCGTCAGAGTATTGAAGTGATCATGATTATTTAAGTTTTTCTACGATTAAAAAAAACATGAAAATTTGAATTTATTTTTGCTGCGATAATTGTTCTAACCCAAGTCTTGCAGTGAAAGAGGAAGTCAAGTAGACATTTGACTATTTTAAGGAGGTTGGTTCCCTTTTTTTTTTTTTTTTTTTTTTTGTCGATTATATTTTTAGAATCTACACACATAGCTCAATAAAAAATCAAAACAAAAAAGGGGTCATTACGCTTCTTTCAGCACTACGGAGCAAATATGACCGTTTTAAACTGTAATAAAGTCTAACACAAAATCAATTTTTCAAAGTTTTTCCTTTATATATTATTTTTTATCCAAATGAATAATTGGATCAAATAGTCTTTTTCATCTGAAATAGTCATATAAAAATTGTGAAAACAAAAATACTTCCAAATTATTTCGCATAGTCAATCATTTGACCTTTCTGCACTCAAAAAATTTTATTTTTCTGGTGTTAAAAAATTTAATTTAACAAGCAACAAAATCATTTTAAAGTAATGACATTTTCCTCAATTTAAGCAGAGAGGTTAAAAGTATCAGATATTCAGAAAATAACATAAAATATGGGGTATGTTATGTTAATTTTTAGATATTACTAAAATTGTGCCAATTTTAAGCTAAAATTGGGTAATTTTTTTTCAAGGACTTTCACGATATATTTGATATATTTTATATATTTGCCAAATATGATGATAGATTTCATGAAAGTTGATTTAATATATAATTTAAGACCAGGATAGAGCATTTCACTTCAAAAAATTACCCTGTGTGCAGATTGCATGTAAAAATAGCAATCCAAACTTAACAATACTGAATATTTCGAAAGAGGATAAATTGATCTTTTTCATCTAAAAAATACCCAACGCCACAAAATAGAGTTCCTCACTAAATGTTTTCGGTATGGAATTTAATAACGGGGTTTTAATTGAATATATTTTAATTAGCATTATAGAATCCAAATTCACCTCAAGCCAAAAATCTGCTTGTAAGCTGAGGAGCGAACCACGTTAAGTCAAAGGACTAGCATATCAATACCAGGTTTTTCTATGATTTTGAAATATTCAAGATAAATATTACAAAATATTACCGAAAATCTATCGTAAATCGTGTTACCTGCCGCATTTCTTCAATCATTAGGGTAATTACCCAAATGAATATAATGACTTCATATTTGCCCATGTGATGATCAAACTCCACAAGCAGCATGTAACTAAAAATGGCCAGGAAAACTATGTATGCTATCTACAAGAAAAGATTGATTTGTTGATTGTATGCTGTTTAACGTCCATTTCGAGAATTTTTCACCAGAAGAGACGTTGCCATATACCCGTGAAGGGCTTCAATTTAGACTTTTATCCGACACCAAGTGACATTTAGCATTGAGGGGTTTTTACCGTGCCAACCCTTGTCGCGAAGCGATCAACTGATTTTTTAGAATCTCATCCGAAAGACCCGAAATGTTCTTCTTCTTTCTCTTGTACAGTGCAGGGCCTTTGGGGCATCATCGCACTTTACTGAAATAGGACGCAGGTGCAATGGAGAATTCTCTATTTACAATTTTAAAAACTGGATAAAAATACTACTGTCACCTAATGTTTACCAACTTTTCCCAGCCCGACTTGAATAAGTCAAGGGATTGGGCTTCTGTGACACTAGATGGTAAAGTGTTCCACAGACGGATCCCAGATGGAAAGAAGGATCCTTTGTAGGTGACTGCTACAATTTTGCAGTCTTTGTTGATTGCCTCTAGTAGCAGCACCAGTAGGATGGAAAAAAGGTGAGGACTGAATGGCTATTAGAGATCTTCAGAATGGCTACTAGCATGATCTTACACATCAACACTGCCTTGGCGGCTTGTCTACGATGTTTCAGTGGCTCCCATCCCAGCTGCTGCATCACGGTGCTGCTGAATCACTTCAAAGTGACAAAAACTTCGCGAAGTAATCTTCGCAACCCATTTTTATCGACTAGGGTCAGTCGCAGTCGAAGTTTTGAATCCTGAACATTCCAATCACGGAACAAGCGCTTTACCGACGGAGATACCGTCACAATACAATGAAATGAAGGAATGAGACATACTTTATAGACTACCTTAATATGTGTAACGAGATTTTTTTATTTGGGAAATTTGCTTTATTGTAATGAAATGTCGGAATTTTAATATTTGTTTTGATCTGATTCAATGCTACAAGATTAACAAGACATAGTAGTAGCTTTAACATTTGACATTTTCATGCTTGAACCCACTTTAATTGAATTGCCGGGATCAACTGTTTTGAACAATACTTGCCACACTGTGTGCGAAGATCATAACAGGTGCCGTATATATGCTCTGGATTCGGTGAAGATGCCATCGAATTCCTTGTAGCTTCTTTTTCGAATACCCTTCCATACTGCTTAAAACCAATAACGTGTATTTCAACTTTAAACATTATAATTATTAACAAAGCTTTGACCTGTTCTAAAAAATATTGGAAATACTTACTCTGTACTTCTTCTAGGCAGTGTTTCCTTCGCACAATCTGACACGGACGTTGTGTTGGTTTCGGAGACTGTTCTCTTCTACAAAAAATGATTAATATTTCTACATCAGTAAAAAATTCAAATATTGTGGATTCAAACATAAGAATAAACATATTTTAAAACTTACAATATTGAATCGTCGTTCCAATGTCCCATGTTTTACTGGCGTGAAAACATCTGATTCAGAATTGCAACTTTGCGAAGATTCGTCTTTCACATAGTAATATACGTCTTTAACTTTCAGAAGAAATATTCCCAAGACAAGTGGAGATATAAGGAGCTGAAATGAATGTTTCTACGTCAAGATTTTCACGTTCTTTATTCAGCCAAAATGGACTCATATAAGAGAAAAGTGTCCTTCTAGTAAGGACAACAAAACGAAACGCCAATTGCAATTTACGTTAAAGCATTGTTGGGTACTAAAACATAAAACAACTACATACTTCAGTATTAATGCCAAAGGAAAGATCAGTAGAAATTTAAGAAGAAATCAAAATTTAAGGTCTCAAATCGTAGTTAATCATCGGTGCTAAATCAATGTTAAGAAAACAAGAAATAAACCTCATAAATATTATTAATAAAGGACTATATTCGGTAATGACCAATATTTGCCCCCAAAATCAAACTTTGATGGAGAAATACATAATTATGTTCTTAAACAGGGGGATGTCTGCAGACTTCAAAGCACTGAACATTTCATAAGCAATGACGTTATATGTTTGAAATGACTTCATGAATTAGCGTAAATTTAAAATGTCTATGATTTCTACGGAAAAGGGTATATATTAGTCGATATTTTGAGTAAAAGTCACCGAGTACAGGTCTGCTCCGGCACAATATTTGATAAAATTTGTTGAATGATAATTTCAACCAAATATGTAAATATTGTGGTACCACAGCCCGATTCAACCGTGTACGACCTATCTCGACGAACATTGATCTCCCTGACCTCCATCTTGCCAGACGTCTGCTAGACATAACCTGTCTTATCGACCTAATCTGGAGGGATTTGTCAGGTAATTCGTCGACCATTACGACATTGGCGTCGCCGGTAGCTGAGGAATCTGCGAAATTACGCTTTTCTTGGTTACCAACTTGCAACAACATAATTTTTTTGTGAAATCACCGAGTATCTCAAGAACCACGTGTTTACTAATTTGATGTTTCACAACGTGATTTATAACGAATAAATACAAGTTTTTACTTATTATAACCCTATTTTTAAGGATTACTTATTGTCAAAACATTAATTTGTTACAGTAAAGTTGATTAATTTTCATATTTTACGATAAATTGCACCGAAATTTTAGGAAAACAAAAGTCACGTGAGCTACTTTCCCTCGCTTTTGGTATACGGCGCGCATTTCGTGCCATATAATTTTCATTGCTTTTCAAATTAATATTATTCCTTGAGTATTTTCTTGATTAATTATTTCAAATTCAATCGGAAAAAATAGAGTGATTATCACTGAGATTGTATTTCCTGCATTTTGACAAAATAGCCCCATACACTGTGTAGGTATTGGGGCCACTGGCTCTGCTTTTGCTCTAAACTATCATTCTATTTCCTATTTTGTAAACATTTTGAAAAATAAAATATTCACAACTGATAATGGCTGCTAGTAAACCAATCAATTTGTACAACGCCTCAGAGACAGACCTGAAATCATTGGAGGGTATCGGACAAGCTAAAGCTAAAAGAATTCTCCAGCTTAGGGAAACAAAAGAAGAGTTCGACTTTAATGATGTGGCTGATGTGACCCAGATTGCACTCTCTCAATGGACAGAATGGAGTGAGGCAGGTGTTGTTACCATCCAGAAGGCTCAGGCAGAGACTTCAGCAAACCAGCCGGTACACAAAGCAGAGGATACAAGTGCTGCGCAACTGCATCTCACCTTACTGGAGATGAACAAAAGCATTCAAATGCTTCGTGATGAAGTCAACTCCTTACGGTCGCAAGTTGTCCTGAAGTCGGATGTTGATTCCATAGGCCAATTGTACAACATGCCACCTGTACTGACCAATCAATTTGATATAGAGAAAAGCATCGACAAGTCGCTTACTCTTACAGCTGACACAGTTCAAACCCCAGCCAAGCCGTCAGAAACAGGGAAGGAACAGAAGCTAATTATAGACAAATTGACTTCTGTCATTCCCCCTTCAGGATACATTTCAGATCCTTTCAAAGGGGCCAAACAAAAAACAAGCACACCCCCTGAATGGAAAGTTAGAGAGTGCTGATTTCCAAGATCTAACACCAATTCAGCTGAGCTCTAAGTTTGAACATGATCTTCACTTCCCATCCAAGAAGAAAGGAAATGGTGAAAAGAAGAGTAGTGAAAAATACATATCAACATCTGCTTCGGCTCCTCTTCTTCCCAAGATAAACCCAATGTGATGGGGTCTCTGACTCCTAAGGAACAAAGCAGGGGCAGGAAGACCAAAAAGAGTAAACTAAATAGATCGCCATCGTCTAGTTCTTCCTCAGATGATACAATGTCAAAATGGACTCGTACATCGAGGAGCAGATCCAGAAGCAAGAGTCCACAAGTTCAAAAGATGCCCGTATTTAAAGGCACTGAAAGCCCAAATTGGGAATCCTTTATTTACCAATTTGAAAGGGTTGCAGCTCATCGTGGATGGTCCTCCCATAAGAAGGCTTTCCGTCTTCTAGATTGTTTAGGGGATGTGGCTCTGGAATATGCCAGGAAAGTGAACAAGAATGGTGAGTATAAAGAGCTGAAACGGCAGTTATACCAGAGATTCAGCAGAAAGGAAGTACCTATTCTAGATCGTCGCCAGCTCCCCTTTACTAGGCAACTGGAAAATGAAAATGTGGAAGAATTTTCTCAGCGTGTCTACTTCCTAGCATTTGATGGTTATGAGAGCTGTGAAGGGAACATGATTGAGGAAATAGCAATAGAAACCTTCCTACGTGGCTGTCGAGATAAAGAAGCTGCTATGAAAGCTATGGATAGAGAACCAACAACACTCCAGAAAGCTGTAAAGTATGTGAAAACAGCCATTGCGAACCATCGTGCTTTATACGGGACCAGAGGAAGCACCAGAGTAGCCTCCTATTCTCAACGACAAGTTTCATTCTCGAGCAGGGAGGGATCCCCAACAAGTGAACCTTCTCCACGTAGGGCTGATACTAAGCTCTCTAAGGAAGACAACAACAATTCTCTGGATAAGCAAATCTTACACCTTACAACTTTAGTTGAGAAATTAACCACAACAATTCAGCAATCCTTTGGCAGAAATCAGAGTAGTTCACCACTATTGAAAGTGCGTTTCCTAGAGAGATCTCAAAGTCCTAGTCGATTACTAGCCAGGGGCCAGCACTTCTCGTCTCCAAACAAAAGAGACAACGATACATCAGATGAAGCGAGAAGCCCAATGAAGGGTGATTTAAACAGAAAAGGGTCAAGCCAGTAGGCCCACACACATAAGAGTGGCCTAGGAGATAACGTTGTAACTATTAGGAGGACTTAAGGAAAAAGCATCAAACTAAGTGTCACCATAGGAGAAAAGCCTATTAATGCAATTGTTGACACAGCTGCTATGATAACCCTTGTCAATGATAAAATAGTGCCAGACAGCCAGATAGCTACATCTGAGTTCATAGAGCTTAAGGGGCTAGGTGCCAAAATAGTGCATGGTAGATTGCTCAAGAACGTTCCTCTCAATATTGGTGATCTTCATGTAACTTGGGACTGCTGCGGTATCAATGAATGATGACATGATCCTGGGACTAGACTTTCTGGAAGCCAACCACGGGATCATCTACATTAAGAAGGGAGTGCTGTTTCTCGAGGGCAGGAAATTTCCTATAAAGTTGATATCCGACCCACCTGAAGGGCACCAAAGCTCTCACATCCGGATACGGAGGACAACATGTGTACTGCCTAATACTATTGCCAAAGTATCAGTTCAACTAGATAAACCATTATCAAGTGACTATGTTGTTTCCCCTTTACATCTAAAATGTAATGTTCTTGGATCTTATACCCTACTAAAGGGCTTGAGTATAGAACAGCAGGAAATGTTCAGGCAGCATCAACAGCGGCTTTTGGCGAATGGTATGACCATTGATAGACCCTTTACTATAGCAGGGAACCCCGTCATGGCCAGAATTGTTGACAGTCATTTCCACCTCGACCAAATCCTGCGCAGGACCAACTTCAAGACCTGGTTTGAACTAGAGCAGCAGTTCGGTGGAAGGGTTCAGGTGCTACATGCTGTAGCTAACTATGTCTTTCCCCGTCAATGGGAATCTTGGCAGGCACACATATTAGATGCCGAAAACATATCAGTCTCCTTTGGTATCCACCCACATGTTGCTGACCTGGCAGAGCAGTACCTTGACAGGCTCATGGACTTAGTAACACACCAGCGCTGTGTAGCCATTGGGGAGGTTGGCATTAATCTCACCACCAATTGCAGATGCAACCCCTGTGTGAGGCCAGAGGTATATGAGGAGCGTTTGTTGCATACCCAGCAGGACTTTTTAGCAGATGCCCTTAATTTGGCAAGAGATGTCGGTAAGCCGGTCATTCTGCACTGCAGGGATGATGGATCCAGTGAGGCAGCCAAACGCACCTTGGCCATGATCCGCATGATGGACATGACACGCCATGCTTTCCATCGACATTGCTTCACAGGTTCTGTGGAGGAGCTACGCCAGTGGGAGATGGAATTGCCTGCAGTGAAATTTGGAGTCAAAATGAGATCAGCGCAGAACCCAAATCTGGTGGCCAGGATCCCAGTTGAGCGCTTGTTGTTGGAGACAGATGCTCCATATTTATTACCAGCTCCTGGATGCAAGATGAACCACCCCTGGAACCTAGCATCTCTTGCTGCACAGATTGCATTTATTCGCAACACACCAGTTTCATTTATCCTGGAGACATGTAACAACAATGCCAGGCAGTTCTACAGATTATAATTTTTTTTTTCAACATGTCCATCAATTATATAGTGTATTTTCTTTATATGTATGTATTGATTACTACAGAAAAAGTAATTTTTTATTCAAGTGTATAAACGCATTGTATATTTTTCATGATTACTCTACATTTTTTTACAACATAAATAAGTGAAGGGATTATGTCTCTCACCGGTACTTTGTTGAAAAGTAATCATGATTGGGCAGTATTTGTATATTTTCGTATTCTTGCATTAGCTGACATTTAGATTATTTTGTACAATATTTGGGGGTTGGATTTTTCACATATATTAAATTACCGATTGATAAAATTTGCCAATGGATACCCTTGGCTCTACAAGGAGGGGAGGAGTGTGGTACCACAGCCCGACTCATCCGTGTACGACCTATCTCGACGAACATTGATCTCCCTGACCTCCATCTTGCCAGACGTCTGCTAGACATAGCCTGTCTTATCGACCTAATCTGGAGGGATTTGTCAGGTAATTCGTCGACCATTACGAAAATATTATTATAGGCCTGTGCTCTATAAATTTTATAGTAAAAATTGTTTAAATTTTGTCCATTTTGTCCTCTTCTTGAAAAATTGTACAAAATCCGACTAGTTTGTGACGTTATAAAAACCTTCTTTGAAACTAATATGCTTTGTTAATTTTCATGTCTTATACAATATATACAATTCAGTACATTTCAAATAATTTTCAAAATATGACTTTTGGGGCGTAAAAATATCCAATATACCGCTGCGCATAAAGGCCTTTCTTGGTTATGTCGCAATGTTTGTAAAATTATTTTTTGGATTCAAGTACTGCCTTTTCTTATTCAAAATGAAAAGGCTTAAATAGAAGATTTTGTTCCTTTTTAAAAAGATTTTTCTTTTTTTTTTCAAAACTGCAAGAGAATGAAGAAAAAAGAATTAGTTATATCACCATACCCTCCAAGTCCCATTTTCAGGACTCAGTTGTCCCATCCATACATTTCGGAAAAAGTCTTGACAAGCTGGATGGGAAATGAATTGTTTGTTGTCGGATTTCACAGCAATTTTAAGGCAGTTTGCACCATCAAATTGTTCATGACGCCGAATCAATAGAAAGTTTGTCTTCTTCTCGTCTGCTTCAAAACATTCATTTAAAACGCCCATCGCAAGATCTCCAAATTCCCTTAAAGATTAAAGAAACCAATATTATTTGAATCAACCCGCTGAAAATTTGCACCTACTACATGTATCATCTTGCTTGAATAAATCCAAAGTAACAATTTCCTTACACGCTTTCGATTATACTCTGATAGAAGAACATATCTTATTCGCAGTACTCTCATTTACATTGTTCCACAGTTACCCATATGCTAATATGTTATACAGTCATTAATAATATGGATACTTTTTTTTTTAAATCGGTCATTAAAAAGAACAAGGGGGACGGAATCGGAAAAATATTTAGTAAATGTTCAGAACATTCCAAAGAAGTGTAGAAAATTCTTAAATGTAGCATTTAGGCAGTATATTGCTTTAAAGGTCAATATAAAGCATAGTTAATTCTGTTCGTTACGTATTCCGATATCAAAAAGGTGCTCGTTACATCTTCCTGTCAAAGCCAGTCTATAATGAGCCGAACTCTTTGTACTTGGAATGTCTCCCAACTTATCATCTTGAAGCAATTTTGTCTCCTTTTCAATAGTAAATCTGATCGTCCGACACAAGTACTTGTAATTGTGTGACTTTTTGAATAAGAAATCTCCTTTATAAATACAATGACTTCATAGACGAAGCAAGATGGAAGCGATAACAAAAGTCTGTTTCTAAGCATAATTGTAGATCCTAGTTTTTATGAAATAATGATTTGCATTGGAGAGCTCGAGAGAGTTTGCAAAATAAGCGGCGGAATAAAGCCACGAAACTGCCTCGGCTGTGGTTTCCCCGTCTTAAAGTTATATATTAAAATTTATGTTATTTCATGGGTATTTTGAACTATTTTTATTGCATTCCTTGTGGAATTTTAGAAATATTTTTGTATTTCTATATGAACAATTTTATATAAAGCATCCATGAATTTAATCACAGCAACAAGTAAACAAAAAGAAATTATTAAATGATTTTCTTAATATTTGCTAAAAAATGAAATAAATTGGTATTAAAGTCATACATGCTGTGCTCAACCATCTCTTATGATAACATGCTTTTGTATACACATATTTCTTAGCTTAGTAAAGTTATTTACAAATCTCAATTTCTGTATCAGAGTTGTATTTGTTTGGTAATATCTCCATTGTACTTAATTGATAACTTGTTACTGTCTTTCCTAATGATACATATAAACCATGCGTATAACTACTCAGCGTTCCGGATCAGGCTGTTACGTAGCTCAGTGTCGTCAGTCTTGGTTGCCATGGCATTCAGGATTCCAAACGCTAAGAGTGCATAAGCCGTGGCGTCCTATGACAAAACAAGATCAACATGACAATAACCGGCACCTGAATCACCTTACAGAAATAAAGAATCCATTTACTACAGGATCCAATGTAAAGGATATCAACTATCAAGACTATCTTAACCTAAAAATAATTCCAATTTATCTTCCGCTCTTCGACAGCAGAACAATTCAACTTGCAAAACAACTAATTTAATAGAAACAGAAGCGTTTAAGAGAATGGGCAAAATCTCGACGCAATATGTGAAAAATTATAAGGGTACAGTTTTAAAGTTCTGATTTCTTCTCACATATGATGTAATCATGGGTATTCAATAAGTATGCAATTTCTACATGTATATGATTTTGCGGCTATTGTCAATTTTGTCACATTCTTTTTTAAAAAAAATAAAAAAGTATGAATGCAGTTGGATTATAACGAACAGTGATCAATTTAAAAAAAGTCCATACTATAAAAACCAATCAAATGAGAGGTTGGGGTCAGGTGCCAAAGAGACATAAACGTCTTTTGTCGACCAGTCACAAAGCATCTTGTCGTGATCTGGTACACAGAAAAATCCATAGACAAATCAGTGTGAAAACACTGACCTAACAATTTGTATACAGACATCAGTCAGACGTTCGATCAACTTCCGATCTCATTAAAATAATAGACAATCAGAGTATATAGACAGATTATGCACAAATATACAGGTTAATGTTTGTACGGGTTGTTATCTTGTATATAATAGTGACGGAAATATGCATGGAGATAATAAACAGTAATCAGGCTCAATGGTTCATTGAATTAACACAAATCAGGAGCTAAGCACACAAACACTTAATGTCATCAGAGGTGGGATTGGATACCATGTAGGAGTAAGCATCACCTGTTGAACTGTTCTATCCGTCTTTTCACAAGTTCGGTGTCCTATTTCGAACATTATGACGAAATACACAGCAAATGCTATCATTACAGATAAAAAGATCTTTCTTGGAATTCACATTGGAGAACACACTCTCTATGATCTGTGATCTGTCCCAAACGATAACAATTGACAATCAAATCGTCAACATATCAACCAAATGTGTAAATTCACTTGAGCAGCTTATTTTTCTTTTTTTTTCATTTCATGGAGATAACAAAGAGTATTAAAGTTCAAAAGTCCATTTAATGAAACAATACATATCAGGAGCAGAGCAAACACGGACCTCTAAAACATCAGAGGTGGGATCAGGTGCCACGGAGGAGTGACCATCCCCTGAATACCGATAACATCCGAGGTTTGCTCCTTGTCGTGATCAGATAATAATGGTAAAATCCGTAAACAAATCCGTATGTCAAAAGATGATCAAACAATTAGTATGAAAAACGTAAATAAGCACTTGGCTTAATAAAAGATTGCATTTGCTGAAAAGTATATTGCATTGACCGTAGAACTTACATGTACGAAATAATGAATTTAAACGAAACTGCTGATGTTTTAAAGTTCTTCTTCCACTTACTTCAGTCACAAATACAGTGCATGTGATTTACTCAGTGTGTGCAAGATTTTTTTTTTCAAATCGGAATAAATTCAGACGACAAAGTCACTTTATTATTCGTGAAAAAAATACTTTTAGCATCGCATATAAACACGGTTGCATTTATTGCATCGAAATGATAAAAAAGTAAAAACAAAGAAAGAAGACAATGCCATGTTTACTACCACAGATCAAAACACACCTACATGTATAGTATTATAAGGTATCTTATTTCTCTTTATATAACCTTTTCCTAATCAAATGCCACAAACTAATCAGGGATGTCTTCTCTATTCTTTATAAGTGTATAAAAACTGAACTATCTACATCATAATTAGTACTATTCAATTACAGTAAATCAGACGTACTATGTTTTTGTTAGTGGGTTGTTAGTGGGGGTTTCTCAGATAATTACCTTTGTGCCACGTATACATACATACTTTTCCTTGTTTCCAGAACAACTTCGCCATATCTTGCCGATTCATTAGAACTGACCACAAAAAGAGATCCTCGAACGGGAATTTGGATTCTTTTTTTCTATTACTGCCTATAGAAATATTGACCATATGAACTATTATCTAAAACATATCAAACAAAATGTACATACACTTTTTTTCAAGAAAGGAAAACCTCAAGAACAGTCAAGTGAGCATTATGTGAAAACTGGCTAAACAAAGTTTAATGGTGATAAGAAATGTACATTTACATAAATTTTGAATGCATATAAATTCTTGATTTTCCCCTCCTACCCCTAATGCTTCTTTTTCAATCTTAAGTATATTAATGTTACTTTCAGTCCATCAATGTTAACTTTCCCTGACACAAACTTCTACGTTTGATTTTTTCTTAATTGTTACAGTATTTACTAATTAAGTTTTCTAAATAAAAGAAAAAATAAATGTACAAAAAAAAGAATTTAAGTTTCTTCTGATGATTACATTTGCTGTACAATTAGTTAAAAGCCCATTAAAACAGCGAAAGAAATTTACAAAATGAGTTACCAGAAAGAGGATTTAACCATGTTATTTTCCTAAAAGTTCTCGATACAAAGTTTTCCATAAATAGCCAGAAAAAGTCGAGAATGAGGAAACAAACAAAATACTAAGAACAGTACAACCTCTCCACCAAATATACAGTACAACCTCTCCACCAAATATACAGTACAACCTCTCCACCAAATATACAGTACAGTCTCTCCACCAAATATACAGTACAATCTCTCCACCAAGAACCTGTCTTACCCAGCGGTTGTTGATTAGCCGGACGACTTGCATAAGGCTCAACGTTAATGTCTGTCAACATTTTTATAAGTCTCTTGATGTCTTTTAATGTTATTGCTGTATTGCCGTTCTACAAAGATAAATTAGTGTTAGGACAAAGATTTCATGTTTTATTTCATTTTTATTTATATTGGAACTGAGTTCACTCATGGCTGTCCTCACTTACTTACGTTATGGTGCTTTCTTTTCACTTTGCAGAGCAGTTCCTTAAGAAGAGTGTGATCCAATGCCTAAACCATAAAATGGAATCTTTCTCAGCATTTGAAAAGTTATAAAAAGTAGCTTTGATCGAAGATATTCTGTTCATGCATTGCGGTAGTTTCGACTATATACTCAGTAATCATTTTATGGCATAATTCACTTTTAATACTGTAGTATTTTCCATCATTGAGTTTTGATTCTTTTTCATCTGCTAGTATAGTTCTGAGTCTGTGAGAATGCTTATTTTGAGTTGGCGAAAAGAATTAACTTGTTTTCTTACTTCAACACATCATACCTGGTGCCATTAAACCTGGAATACGGGCGGTAACTCTAATGTATTTATTGATACTTGCCGTATTGTAGAGTTTTAGCAGTCTTTCTGTGGTGACAAATTCTTTGAGGGATATTCCATTGTCTAATAACAAATCTACAAAGTCTACGCGATCCTGTTTGATGGCTGAGAACAAAATCTCATGTAGACTTCCAGGCTAAAAATAAAGTTATTGCATGATTCGTTTTTGCATATTTTTCGTGTTGGATTTCAGTTGAAAATTATGTGGCTTATAAGGGATAAATATTGAGGGGTTCACCATGTTCAATTTTAAAATCTTATGAATGTTAAAGATGTTTTCTCCTTAATCTAGAATATCAGTTTTCAGACTTAAACTTGGATAAAGCAACTTTGTTAGTATTCCTTGAGTTTTAACTTCCACTGTTACAATCGTACACACGACATCATATTCTCTACTTTTTCCATATCCATTACCTTAAATTGTTGAAAAAAAATTATTAACGGACTATTTCAAACCCCATCCACCTCACACTCTTCCCTCTATATTCGTTGCAATAGAGTCAAACTGGGATAATGCGGTTTTGTATGAATAATTAGGTTGTGAAAAATTTGATAACTAGTCTCCCCCTGAGTTGGACAAATTCATTTTTGGTCCAATTTTTTTTTCAGGTAGGATACCACCATCGCCGCAAACCACGACCAACATGTACGATCCCCATCCATTCTGGCAGTGGATGAGAAATAAGAGAATACCATAGTATAGCTCATTAAAATTTCACCATTGTGAGTAAAGCATAATGGAAAACGAGCTTTGGCGCTTTCTATACCCAATCACAGTTTACGAATCGTTTTTTGACAACTGTTGATTTGTAAGTTTTAATAATACATAAAATAATTGAAGATTAAATTAACCGGCCAGATTTTGTCCTCCGTGAAGATTTCGCTCTTTGCGACGTCAATTCTGTTCCAAGCCAAAGCCAGTTTGAGCTGATCGAACACTTGGTCCTTGTTGGCTGGAAATAAAATTGAGAGGATTCACTTCATTGAGTGCAAGGGGCCTGGAACCTTTAGAGAAGTTATATAATGTTGATATCTTTACCAACTCCTCCTATTACTTTCCTAGTTTAACAAATCACAAATCCTTAGCTTTCAATGTGACTTTAACAAAAATGTCATCTTTTACATAGTTTAACAATAACATTTTTTGGGGGGAGAGGGGAGATTTTTTCAATAAATTTAAATATTTTACACACCTTTCAACAATCCTTTGAGAATTGCCACATCTATTCCCAGTGTACTGTGGTAATCGAACACGGTGACAAGTTCCCGCTGGAACACACACTCACGTAGGATTGAATAGTTCTCCTCTATAGTATCTTCTCCCAGTGTCTCACCAATGGCCTTCCTAAGGTTGGTCGGAATAGAATTATCTGTCACCGACCGCGACCTAAATATACACTACAAATATTAAAAAATGCTAATACAATATTAATAAAATACTTTTTGTAAAAATATATTTTATGACTATGAATACTAGTATTAATATTGGTCTTATTCATAGAAAATGTTCATACAACCATTAAGCTTTTGTTTTAAAAGATTACACAGCCAAATAATTACATGTTTTGCATCGCTGTTACCTTACTCTGCTGTTGCCGTTGCTTTTTATAGTTATAGATTCTACCTTCGCACTCTCAAAAATTTCAGCCAAAATGTCGGCAAGTCCTCCAGACCACTGCATAACAATTAATTTCAGAATTCAGCATCATTTGTAGATAATCTTCTTTCGTAGGGAAAGTGTAGTAAAATTAACTCGATAAAAATTTAGGAAAATTAACGACACAACTTCTATGTAATATACATAAATATCAGTCTTTCATTTGCAAAAGAAAACCTTCAATGAGAACAAAAGTTTACCTTCACAATAACTACGGGGATTCCGTTTCTGATGGATTCTCGTACACTTTCCAAAGAATCTAGTCCACCCTCAATGAGCAGTAAGATCATGGGAACGAAAACATCGTCTAGTGGAATTAAACAACAAAATGTTTTCTTTTTATTGAAAAAAATAATAATTTATTACTGCATGATATGTACGTGATAGTATGTTTCATTGATGGAAGAACTTTTGTTTTCTTCCGAAATGAAGATGATTTATTCAATGAATTTAAATTCTGTAGTATTTGGCAGCAACTTTATATATTGCATAAAATTGAAATGCCTCTGCGGCATACTCTGGGTAGTATCCATTTTTAAATAGAGGGAAGCTAGAGACAAATGAAAAAAAAACATTTTTTTTTTTCAAAAACAGGGGGAAGCTTCAGGCAAACAAGTGATGTTACAAGGATTACAACGATACGTGTTATGTCAAATTTTTGCAAAATGTTTGAGATTTTTCATTACTTTCTTTGCAAATGCAAACCATCGTCAGGTCGTATTTGGTCTTATATGTTTCACATCTTTTATTAAGTCGCTGGGCTTTTTTAACTAAAGACTAAATTGATTGATTGATTGATTTTATATTTTTTAACGTCCCTCTCGAGAATTTTTCACTCATATGGGACGCCACCATATGCTGTTCAATGGCCCTGAGTGCCGAGTATAGGACAAAATTTGCAGCTCTCCACCGGCAAGTGGTGGCGTCCCATATGAGTGAAAAATTCTCGAGAGGGACGTTAAATAAAAACGAAAAGATGAATACTGTAAATGTATTACCTTGGGAGTTTCCAGTTTTTATGTTAGCTATAGCTCTCTCTAGAGCTGTCCGAAATTTGATTTCCACTCCGGGTTGGTTATTAGTTCCGTTGTCTACCAGTAAGAAGTGAGTATGATTGGGATCCAGGCACTTCTCATTTCTGTCAGTTGTCGGGGCCATAGTGTATGTTGCAGGCCACAATCCCGACCCCTAAATTCAAACAGGAAAAAAAATTAGGCTAGGGGAAATAAATTTCCATAAATACCTAACTGTTGTTTTGTAATGGAAACTTCAATGTTACAAATATCAAACGAGTTTTAATTTTGACTTCAAATGCAAGACTGCATGTCGCTAGGCACGTAATGTTATGTGAATGCTAAAGCTATAAAGACAAAATCTCTTGCATCCTTGAGACATATCTTGTACAAACGATTCTTGTGTCATATTATAATGTTTTGGGGAGTGGGGTGGGGTGGACTCTTATTATGCATACAACACATTTTAAAAAGATTATTTTCAACGATGACTCACGAATGTGTCCTGGAGATCTTCTCGGTTTTTCACACACCCCCACGTGGTTATCCCCAGGGCTATCACCCGGACTGTGGAGGCGGCGGTCAGCCAGTAGTCTCTCATCGCCTCCCCCACGTACCGCATGACTCCGGCATTGATTCCACCGGTAAGGATCCAAGCGCCTTATAATTTAAACGAATTTTATTGCCTAGTTTAATAACTTTCACAATGTTAACTTGAGTATTTTAAAAGGTAATAAATATGCCAAGATATATAAGTACATGCAATGTTAAAAAAAAATGATTATTTTTACTGCTTGGGTTAGGAACTTTGCTAAAATTGATCTACTAGTATACCTGCTAACGTTTTAATGAATGTCTACAAAACGGTACAAATCAAGCATTAAACCTTTGCTTTCTTATAACCATCTACCTGTACTTGTCGAGGCTTTGATCATTCCTCTGCGAAAAATGTCTCTCAACTTTGATTTCATTCGGAAGTTTTCTCTACCCCCGGTCACAGAAATGAGAAGGTTAGGTTTCTTCATGTCCCAGATATTAAGCAGAAGATGGAGCACATCTCGCATGTTAGTCTCTGCGTCGATTCGAATGTACTGTTCAAATAAAAAAAAATTCTATAAGCTAATCAGAGCCACAGATTCACGCCAGCTTTTAATCTTAACTGAGCTGGTTCCTCGTTTGTCCAACTGTCCGTAAGTCGATAACTTTTGACTTGATTAAAACCACTAAGCTAATTTCAACCAAACTATCATCATCCTGCAAGAAGATCAACTCTAGGAACAAATGTCTTTCAACTGCGCTATGCCCTTTTATTTAAAACAAAAATATGAAACTTATCCTTTAAATTAAGCTTGCCTTTCTTTGAATATCTTCGTAACCCACAAATTCTAACTCTCCAAAAGCATCTGTTGGTAGGACTTTTGTGTCTCTTTTCCATGACCACGTGACCGCTGATGGAAGCGAACTGGCAATTGCGGTTGTCCTGCTGTGTTTATAAAACGGTAGTCCGCAGAAACATAGGGTTTCCTTTTCGATTTTGCTAAAAAAACAGACACGTTGAGATTTGGTAAGATTTCCAATGATTATTTATAAAAATATTTATTCCGCTAAAAATGTGAATCGAGGTTAAGGCAATAAATAAAGAAAAAAGGGATAAAAATCTGGACAAGGGGGTAAAACATTAATTATAATAAGCCTCTCTTAAATACTACAGAGGAGCCTCATTTATCCGGACGGTTTGGTCCTAGTACGGATATGTGAAGCGTCCGGATATCTGAATTACCAGTTAAACAAGAGCAAATAACATTAAACAATTCTGTTCCCAGGAAAAGTCGTCCGGATACTGAAGCATCTGGATATCTGAGGGTCCACTTTAGTTGAATAATGAGCATGTTTAAGCTACGGTTTGATTGATTGATTGATTGATTGATTGATTGTTGTTTAACGTAGTGTTTTCCTCATATGGAGATTCTACCACTTGCCAGGAGGGCTACAAATTCTGACCTACATGTATCCTTGGTTCTTGCGGTCATTGAGCAATGAGGGCTCTGTTCGTGCTTTCACCTACTGCGACACGGGACTTCGGCTTATACTGTCTCATCCGAAGGACTGGTATCCACGTCCCATAGTGTGATTCGAACCCGCGACGTAAGGATCAACTTTCTAGAGCAGACGATCTAACCAGCTAAGTTATAACAGCTAAGTTTTGAAAAAAGGAACCAAAGAAACGTTAAAATGTGTCCAATTTCTATTTACTTATTTGTACAGCAAGAAAAACTTATTTTAAAAAAATAATAAACTCAATGGATCCAATATTGCATTAAGGAGAAATCAAGACATTTAGACTTCATCAATTCTAACTTTAAAATAATTATGTTCGTGAAGGGCCAAAAACACAGAGAATCTTATAAAATCACGTATTGAATTTAAATTTACCATAGCGCAGTATTTAAATCGTTTGTTCTAGAGTCGCGGGGTAAGGAGTTTTTCCTTACGTTGTGAATTCGAATGTCACTGTTGGATGTGCAGACCGTATTAACCGAGGTCCCACGTCTCAGTCGCTGCAGGCACAAAAGATCCCACAATGCTCAATTGCCGAGTGCACGAAAATCAAAGGCTCCAAGTGCCAAATAAATCCGAAAGTGACAGCTCTCCTCTGGCAAATGCAATAGCAAATTCTCGGGTCTTTCCGACAAGCGGGGTTTATCCGACCACTGAAAAAAGACCCGAGATAATGCGATTGTTCATATATGGTACCAAGTATTTCATGTTTGTATAAATATATCATCATACATGTCCAAGTACGAATTTGATGTCGATATCGACAATATTATGTCGATATCGTATCGATCGTTAAATTGAAATACTTTGTACCATATATGAGACTTTGTGCTTTGTCGATGTCGTCGATATCGACAATATCATGACGATATCGTAACGATATTGATCCTATTTGTCGAACTTATTTTCACAGTGATACATAACATAATTTTACAAGGTCATAAGTGATGTCAAATTAATGCATTATTAGCATGAATATGAAATTAAATTATGATAAGGAAAGGGTTTGTGGTTGTTATTGTTTTGGATTAGGTTTAGAGAAAGATGTTGGTTGAGGGTGAAAGTTGTTAAATATGTTTTAACAATCATGATTCGATATCGATACGATACGATATCGACAGCAGGGTAAATTTTTTAATCAGAAAGTAAATATGCACAAGCGTTGCATGAAGAAACTGAGAAATGATTGTCATCGAATATGTTGAAAATAAAGATTTTTTATTAGGGTGAAGGTTGGTAAAGTACTAGTAATGTGTTTTAACAATCATGATTCAATATCGATAAGGTATCGTCGATATCAACGATATCGATGGCAGGTACAATCTTCGTAAAAGTAAAGTAATTAAACATAAATACACATACAAAGTAACAGGGACGGTACATGTATTTACAAAGGGCTGAGCAAACACAATTCGATATCGAAGCTACATCGTCGATATCGACGATATCGACAATACAGGGAAAGTTTTATAAAAGATAGTTTTCAAGTAACACATGTTAAAAACACAATACTAGTATTATAGATGGAAACCATAATTCTTTGAACAATCATGTTTCGATATCGGCACGATATCGTGGATATTGACAGTAATGAAGACTTCTTAAGGTATGTCACTCGTGAAATTTTTTAAATCAAGGATTTATTGAGAAGTATATTTTGGATAAGTACTCATATAGAGTGACTCAAAATGGCAGAGAAAATAGGGGGTCAATGTGCATCTTACTGATCTACGGTTCAATGAAGTTGACTTTTTTGCACTTAAAGTTTAACTCATTGGTTAATTACTTAAACCTTAATTACATTTTATCAGGTGTAACCACGGCAAAAAATATGATCTTATTTTGCGTAAAATATTTTGAATAATATTTATCATTGAAAAAATCTTGCAAATTAATGCACGTAAATTATTGTGTGACCTTTTTGCACTAAAAAGTAGCATATTTTGGGGTACTAAAAAACTAAATAGGCAATAAAACATTTTCTTAAATCAAGCTTTTTACGACTTAAGTGCTGATCAGTCACAAGTATCGAGTACTTTAAAATAATGAAAGAAAAAGTTGGGGTCAGTGATGTTAATTTTGAAATATTGGTCAAAATATGTGATTTTTAGGCAAAAAATGGTGTAAATTTTATCTTGACTTATTTGACATATCTTCATTTTTTGGCAAAATTTGTTGAAGGAAGGTGTAAAACTTGTTCTAAAAATATAAATTAAGACCTATATTGAATATTCATAGCAATATCACAATGGAAAATATTCTCCGAGTAAAAGTATGCGAGGTTAAAGTTCCAAGATATTAAATTTAATAAATGTGCAGATTTGCAGAATTATCTGCTAAATATCCTTTCACCACAAAAAATAGTCCCTCACAAATCTTGCTTCTTTGTAGCTTTTTGAGCAATTTTTTCGATGCATGTTAAGAAACATAAACATTGTTGAAATTAAAAATGTTATAAAAATTGAATTTTGATAGACACATGTAGTTTTGAAGTAAGAGGTTCTGCGTGAACTTTTCCAAAAAGCTGACGAGTGACCTACCTTAAAACAGAAAGCATTGTTATAAACACATAAGGATAGAGAAAGAAAACAGAAATAGTAAACTATAAAAAAAAAAGTAATGTGTCGATATCGTAGCTACATCGTGTCTTGGACATAACTCAATTTTATTGGCTAAAGAGTTTACTTAGATGAAATTTATTTATGAAATCTATTCTACTGGCCCTATAAATATCAAATCAGCAGTACGTATCCCTGACAGACCATTTTTTAAATAGAAATATGTATTTTATAGCCTATGTACAGTTTTACTGTAATTCATCAGAGAAACATTAAGCATCCTATTCTTCCCCTATGCAAATATACTTTAATTAAGATGCAATTATTGAGTATTTGAGTAAAATACTGCTTGTTTACATCCGTAGTCGTATACACAAGTAATTTCTTACTAATTATATTTCAAATCTGCAGCCACAAATCTCGCGCACTCGCGCATCTTTATTTTCTTTCGAATCCATCTCGATTCAGAACTTTGTGAAAAATCCTGAAATATAGTATGGTAAAATCTTGATCATGCAGTCCTTTAAAATTTTAGAATTAAATTAATTGTTTATATAACGTAGGATATGGAATATATAGATTATTAATAAAATTGATTGACTAACCTCCTCAGCTTGACCTATGGAGGAGACGTCCATGAATCTAGACGCCCGTGTCATGCTTGTCTCTGCTGCTGCCCCTGATCGAACTCGTGCTGTTCTCGGTGTGTGTGGTGCAGACAGTAGAAGCGGAGGTTAAAATTGTCGAACCCTTTCCTGGGACTATACTGCATCATTGTTTGTTAGATGATGTAGCGTTATGGAAACCCAGTAAACTCGTGATGAGTTACTTCTGGTTTTTATTATTGAATTTATTGTGGTTTTCCTTGATAGTTTGTTGTTGTTTATACGGGCGTTTTAAATTTGATAGCTTCATTTTTTAAAAAGTTTATTAACATGATATATTTGTACATTTAAAAATTAATCTGTTAAATATTATCTTATGTTTTTTTAGCCAAAAGCAAGAGTTCGGAACATTGAAAGTTCACAAACTTTGTCCTGTAATTAGTAAAATCTTAGAATGACCTTTGTATAGGAAATTAAAGCATGAATTCTTTGGTTAATGTGTGTTTAGAGAGAAATGACAGTTAGAGCGTATTGTACTCCTCTACTAGCTCTTGATCATTTTTTTAAATTCACTGCAAGAAGATTGATTTTTGATACATGTACCTCCAGACAATTTATACCGCTGAGACTATTACAATTCGTTGATAAAGTGTCCCAAGTATAAACGTCATACACGAGAGGGGTGCATTTTTAATCTCCTTGCACTTACTTAGTGAAAAAAGAACCTGAAATTACCTACACACTACATATAGGGTAAAGATATAAAGTGGATGACTGGTGCATACTAAGCCTTGATAGAATTCTTTGGTTTCCTAGCGATGTACATTTGTGTCTGTCCCCTAGACAATACCTCTAACAATCACAACAGAGCTGATCTACCATAGGGAGATATAAGGGTTCCTATAAACTTCAAAATTTTAAAATCATTTTGCAATTTTAGTAATTTGCATTATTGAAAGATGAGAAATTTTGACAAGAAACTTAAAGTTTGCAATGTGTGAATCACCATATTCATTTGTTTAAAAGGAACATAAAAATGTCCAACAGGCAACAATTAATATACTTAATATATATAGCGCTCATTGTTAAAACCTTTATAGTTTACTTATTATTGAATTAAAAGGGAAAAAATAGTACACAATAATTTTCTTGTAATCCTTATATGAATTTCTTATACTTCAATGTTTAGTGAAAGGCAAATAGGAAATGCTCGTTCTTTGTTGACTTTTGGTGTCACTTTGCCTCATGTTGTAATTTCTTCATTTAAACTCTTCCTCTTGTAGACTGTTACACTGTCTATTTACTTACGGTATCGAATAAAGTGCTTATTATGAAATCCTCGTGTACTACTTCTTACCTTCAATATCTAGTACACTCTTTTGACACAAGGTTTTTTTAAATGCAGCTATAATCTACTGACCCAATTTGAACTACAAGTAGGATTGAAAGGTTTCAAATTATAATAAGTTTAACCTGTTAGAGAAAAAAAACAACAAGGCTTTATACAGTTTAATTCATTGATAAATACTGTACATCATAGGTACTTAAAACTACATTTTTCGTATCAATGATACTATTACTCTTCTCAGTTCTTAAGTACACTTTTCTAAAGTACAAATGCATAGAAGTGATCGTTCAGTTCAAAACATGATTTGTGATTTTAAGTCTTTAATGTCTACTTTTGTAGAATTTATGTCCATTTGCTAGCTGACTAGATCTTTAGACTACTTCTTTCTGTACATCTTTCCTTTCATGGTTGCCTTCGAGGCAACAGCTTCAATTGTCTGAAAAGCAAGAAATGAAACAGTAATATTCAAAATATATTATCTATAATTTCGTGTTAATTGTAAACTTTAATGTAGGAATGTTAACTTGTTCACATTTCAGCTACTTAGTAGTTTTAATAATGAAAACTGAACGTATTGTTATTGAATTATGGAAGTTTTTTGGTAAATTTTGGAGGAATGTTGGAAATCTCAGGACTGGCAAAACGCGAATGTATTCAAGTCAATACTATGATGTTATTTATCTATGGTGTGGTAAAACCTTTTTTATGATAAGCAACTCCATTTACTGTGCGTTATAAATAACGACTTTTCCAAATTAGTGCGATACTTACATACTCCATTATGTCTCCATTAACCTTTCTAATAATGATAAATTCTCGGTTTTTGCCATCTTCAGCATTTGTTATTTCGTGTTCTTTAGTTTCACAGTCGCTGATAACGGTAAGGGTTGACTACAAAAGGATAATGCAGACCTACTTTATGGCAAATATCCCGTTACTCCCAACAATCCAAATGACGTTAAAACATTACTCACTTATCACAGATACTCATGTTCTGCTGTCTCATTAAACAGCGTTATAATGGATCTATGGATCAGTATCAAAAACGTAGTAACGTAAGATTAATCATACCTTCACGTCTGATCCATCGGGACCTTGTGTGTCAAACGGTTTTCCGACCTCAATTTCGTACGTCATGGGATTGTCGGGATACATGGAAGTGAGCCACGTGATTTTCCACTTATCACCGTTCACTTCATACGTAGCCGTGGATGATGCTCCCTTATATTTTTCTTTGTACTCTCCTAAACCTAGGGTACAAATAAAGACCAATTAGTTAACAATGTTACACTGTACCGAAGGTCGTTACATTTATCTCTCAAGTTCCATTTGTTGCCATTGTTCAAAAGAATAAAGAAAACTGGTAGGAAATATGGTGAGCAAAACTATTAATATAACAAATAAATATATATCTTATGTAGAATTCATTTATAAAATATGATAGGCCTTTGAAAGAAAAGTCGCAAAACTAGTACATTATCAATATCCTGGATGTTGGGCTGCAGCATAAAGACAAAGGTCGATTAAAAATGCTTTAATAATTGCTGAGAACTGATTGTTAGCTGAAACACGTTTGTAAGCATTTTTATCAAATTTTCACACCAACAATGTTTGTCAGATGCAGGTAATATTGAAAAATTACATAATTTTATTGAAATCATTAATGAACAGTAGATATCTTTGATGTAAAATATCACAAACCTATAGCATCCATGAAAGGTTCATAGCTAGGGTCTATTTCTCTATCCTCCCATGTTCCATTGAATTTAGACATTTTGCAAAAATGAAAATGTGGATAGCCTCGGTAGGGATAAAAGAGTCAAATAAGCCCTTTACTTGTGTTTTACTGCTATTTAAATTGTAATCCGTGCCATCTGAATATGGAGGCCCATTACTTGCCTTTCTTTAAATACCAACGTTCTATTTGTTACTTACTTTAGGTTCGCAACGCTTAAATTTCAGCTGAATGTGCAGTCAATATTTCGAAATGTTCAATAAAAAACAGATCATCTACCTTATACATTTAAAATGAAATGTAGGGAGATAACAAACGGTATTCAAGCTCGAAAAGTCCATTCAACAATACTAATAGGAGCAGGGCAAACACAAACGTCTAAACATCCGAGGTGGGATCAGGTACCATGGGGGAATGAGCATCCCCTGTCGATCGGTCACACCTGCCATGTGCTCCTTGTCATGATTGGGAAATAACGGGAAAATCCGTCGTCAATTCAGTGTATAAATATTGGCAAAATAATTAGTATGAAAAACGTCAGTCAACATTTAACTTAATATTAAGATGTATTTGCTGACGAGGTCATTGTATCGACCAAAGAACTTACTTTTCGCATTATTACTTTAAAAATATAGAAATAGCGGGGTATATGGTATTAATATTTTATCACATATCTAAATACAAGTACCTCTACCTCTCAGAAATGGATAAATGTGCATCATTTGAATTTAAAGATGTGTGTGGATCCATTTCTTTTCATTTGTTTCCTTTAAGCTTCCTTTCCTTGCAGACCCAGATTACATGGACCTTAATATGAACCTTTGACAAAAATCGTGGCAATTACTGGTGAAAGCAACAGGTGGCTGTCTTAGAGATCTTGTAATTACGACATCCGTCCCAAATGAACCCTGAAACTTAAACATCCTTAATGCAAATCTTTGAACGTAAATTGTATAATAAGCAAGTATAGGTCATTTATTTAGTACATTAATTTTGATATAAAGTAGGCAATTGTTAGCTTACCTGTAGCTTTTCTTTTCAAACAATGTTCGACATTCGTATGTCTGTATGTCGTCTGTAAACTATTCACATTTTAAACTAATTTGCAAAATTCAATCAAATTAGTTCAATCAATAATCCTTGGGTGAAGGGGAATCAAGGTTGTTCAAATAAATTGTCATACTTGAAGCACACCCACCATAGAGGAAAAAAAACAATTTAATAGTTAAGGAAACTTTTTCATAACAGCAGGCCCT
The DNA here is from genome assembly GCF_032062105.1 of Saccostrea cuccullata. Taxonomy (NCBI): domain Eukaryota; kingdom Metazoa; phylum Mollusca; class Bivalvia; order Ostreida; family Ostreidae; genus Saccostrea; species Saccostrea cuccullata. The sequence continues at coordinate 17,358 of NW_026918325.1, read as the reverse complement.
GGTTAGAGGTTAAGAATAAAACATTATGAATCCAAGAAGATTTGTTAGAAACGGAATCGATCTGTAAATGTATTCTTATCATCCAAGTTAGTCTTGTCTTAGAATCTTCAAGAACGCTTGTTATAATATTTGAAACCTTATCCAAGCAACTTTAATATTTTAATCAAAGTACTCAGAGGTACAGAGAGCCGGGGTCATTTACAGAGTAGAATTGATTTCTTACATGAATCACGTTTATATTCTGATGAAAAAATTATTTTAAAAGTATCAATATAAATGATAAGACACTGACAGTGAGTTTTTCAATCCTAATACCACGGTCCGATTTTGTCAGAATCAGAAGTAATCTGGTACCGCAGCTGAATGTAAACAAACAGGCCAGTCTGGTTCCCTCTCCTGCTTTACCTCGTATGTGTAGAGAACTACGGTAACACTGATTATCAAAAATCCTTACGCTAATGAACTTTGTTCTTTGACTTATGAAGTTTTCAAAGTCATTACTACTAATGTTTATTTTATATACTTAAAATAAAACTTCGTTTTATTTTTGTTTCTTTATTTAGCGTTTGTATTATCTCAAAAGCGGTTGAGAGTAAGAACTATATTTTTGCACGTAACTTTAAAATGGCGACTATGGGGTCAACATCCTGCCTTGAACAGGATCACATAAGCCGGCAATTGCTCTTTGAGCAATAAGCCCGGCTAAAAATACAATTATCTCAACCTGTGACCAGATTACCAGTGGGAGGTGATATGAATGTTTTGCTGTTAAATTTTCAAGAGCAACTTGCTTGCAATTCACAAAATATAAAGTGGCTAATTAATACAGCCGGTCGTTTTAACAATTACAATTTCAAAAGCATCAAAACATACGAATTTTCACACTTTATACAACCGTTTACAACGACAAATTAAAGACGGATTTTGGATATCATACGCAACTACTTTTTCAACAACAAAAAATAGAACTATTCAATTTGCATGCTGCTCACGATTGGTAATCTGCAAAACTATTTTTGTTAAAATTCTCTCCGAGTCCGCGAACAAGTACTTTAAAACTGATATTAAGAACATGATTTTCTGATTGACAATATATACATGGATGAAGTTTTAGGGACAAAGTCTTCCAAAAAAAAACCCAAAAGTATATTCCACATCTATTTATGTATTCATTATCAGTGGGGTTTTTTTTCAAATCGTCCACATGTCTCTTGCAGTATCTTTTAATTCGACGTTAAACTATTTTGACTGATGTTTTATCAATTCACAGAATTCATTTTTATTCTCAGTTGAACCTCATATATATCTATTTGAATTCGAAAGACACCACAGAATCTGAAATATCTGTTTTTACATTAAATATCTTTCTAGAGAAAGACAATGATGGCAACTAACAACGAAAGGTACGGCTTTTCTGTCATTGAACTTCCCTTATAGGCCCTAGTATTGCAATAACGTCCGAACAATTATTTCTAAAACGAGGAAAGCTACTGAGTATTTAGTCTGAAAAATCTGACGTTTTCCTGGCTTTTTGCGATTTTGATATTTTATATGCCAGGAAAACGTAAAATATCAAAATCGTTAAAAAGCCAGGAAAACGTCAGATATTTCGGACTACTGAGTATTATAATAGACAAATAAGTTGATGACTCAAAAGATTCTCGTTTTAAGTCAACATAATGTAAAATCTATATTGTCGATTCAATGGGCTCAATGGGCTTGTTACCAAATGCAATTTAATCATTAAGTCTAATGTTGACTGATGTTTTTTCATACAAGTTAAGACTGTTTGTATGCATATTTTTTCGTATACCCAATCATGTCAAGGAGTACACGGGTTGGTGTATGTGACAATTCTACTTCCATCCCACCAGATCCCATCTTTGATAAGTTCGTTATCTTCATATATTTCATCATCCTTATAATACTTTTACTTAGAGAGTTGGGTTCAAGACAATTATTAAATTGTTATTCCATAGCATTTCTAAAAAATAGTTTACATGTGCACAAATAGCCATCAGAAAATAGCACAGGCACTTAATTCTGTAATAAACTGTTTTTACCCATACTCCTATAATAATAATGTCATGATTATAATTTATTACAGCATCAAGTGCATGTGAAAAATACTTGTTTATTCTTGACAATGATTTCATTAAATCAGTGGTTATAAACAGAATGTTCTGTTAATATCGATGTTGTTTTGAAATGAGATCCACATACATGTATAATTGGTGTAAGGACTAGTCTTCACAAAACGTGCATTTATTTTTAAGTGAATATGCCAGTTTGTTCCTAAGCACTAGTACCACTGTATGTGTAAGTCTGTCCAAAAGCCAAGACATTTTCATACATTCTATTTAAAAAATCAATACCAGGTTTTAAATTTCAGATACTTTTTTTTGTCTAGACCAGTGAGTCACCTATTTCAAGGTCAAATCTATTCAATCAACTATCAAGGCTTCTGTTAAGGTTATTAAGTACATTTGCAAGGATATTAGTGAAGTGAAAGTATTTATAAATTTAATATAAACATGACCTATTGCCTTGAATTGTCTATAGTTGAACCATTTCTACTTAAGTATTCTTGATCACTCTGTTGCCATAAATTGTTTAATTACAAAAATAACATCAAACTTTGGAAAATAATTTATTTTTTCTTCCATATTTGATATGAGATTTAAATAAAAGTTACATTCTAATTACATAAACAGAACACATTTTCAAACATTTAAAGAACATTGCACCTGAATATCACAAAAGTAGTATCACAAGTCTTAACAATGGAAGAAGTCATACAACAAAAAGATGCTGCAATGACCTCACAAAGTACACAGTATATGATTGTTATATAAAAATAACAAAAGAATGTGAGAAAATGGTAAAAAAATCCCAGAGTTGAGTATAAATAAAGGAGTATCTCCATGTCATGTTTAATTCTGTGCCCTGATTGTTAACTAGTGGTCCTTTTTTTAGCTTTGTATTCTGGGTACCCTCGACAAGCTTTCTGCATCATCGTCAAGAAAGATGGAACACCAGTCTGCAAACAAAACAGAAGTTACCCAGAAATTCACCAAAAAATAGTTTAATAACCTACATGTATTTGAAAAGAAATTGTTTACTTATAATTACATGAAAATAATTTATAATACTATGATAATTACCTAGAAATAGTTCATTAAACTAAATATATATTATACTATCATAGGTATTAAGGTACTGCGATCCTCAGGTTTTGAAAATCAAGCATTGCATATTTGAAAATGCTCACAAAAATGTCTCTGAATTTTCAAAGTAACGTGTTTTTACCCATAATAATTCTTCAAAATCATCTTTCAAGTTAATCATATTATATATAGAAAATTAGTAAATATCAAATATATTTTCAGGAATTGCGATTAAAAACGCCTGCTATGCGTTTTCTAATTCAAATTTGATCAATTAACACATTTTAAAAATAAAAATCATAGGTATCCAGGCTTTTGAAGAAATTCCACAATTTTTATACATATAAGGTACTTTAATTTCTTTTATTTACTACGATCATATTACAAAACAAAGTGTATGAAGGTTTTCCTGTCAAAGCTAAGCTTCATAAATCACTACTAATTTCATGTCATGTTAATAAACATTGGTATCTATGGTTAGATTATAAAATGAACATCAATTTCTTGATATATGTAATTTTAACATGCTTTTACGAGGTAAAAATTTCGACTTTTAATTAGACCTTTCTGAGAACTTCAAAGAACCTTGAAGCACATTGAAATGTAAATTATGAAAATTGTTGCATGAAAAGATTTAATGTTCAAGCTTTATTTTGAGACTTTTTGAATTAAATTGTAAATTAAAGAGTTGTCCTTCCTAGCTGAGGATCAGAGTCCCTTAATAAGAAACAATTTATATAATGTTCATTCTTCTTTGCAACTATTCAAGCTCTCTGAACATTCTGAATACACTATTTGTATGATCTGAGGCATGAATTACCTAGAAATAATTCACTAAACTAAATATTTAATACATTATCATAGGTATTAATTAGAAGCAATTATAATGTTCATTCTTCTTTGCAATTATTGAGCTCTCTGAACATTCTGAATAAACTATTTGTATGATCTGAGCCATAAATTTTCAAAAATCTTCAAAAACTTATTTTTTTATCATCACCTTAATGGTTAATTTCAGGTAAAAAAAAATATGCAAATTGTTATAAATCATTTCATTCATTACAAGCTTGTTGGTTGTTACCATATACATGTATGTTTAATACTGTTTTTCCACATTTGTATTTTTATACACACCTTCGCTCCCCAATTGATTAACCATGCTGGAATCATGCCTTTTGGATTGTCATAATACCTCATGTATGCTAAAACAAAATTCTTTGTTAATTTTGTATCAAACTTGCATTTTCAATATTCAAAAAAAGTACCGGGGTATCTGGATAATTTGCACCTTTCTGGCAGTGTTTATTATGTTCCCCAAACGAAGTTGGGGAACATATTGTTTTTACTCTGTTTCTTATTATTATGTTCCCCAAACGAAGTTGGGGAACATATTGTTTTTACTCTGTTTCTTATTATTATTATTTTTCTTCTCGGGAAAATTTTGTCCGCGAATGATCTTGTAAAGTACACATCCGATTAAGGGGAAACCTTTTTGGGGTAAGTGGGCATGTTATGTAGATTTGCGGAACGAAGGTCATTTTGCGCGCACGTGCTTGCAAGAGCGCGCACGTGCAACACGTGAAATGACCAATATACTTGAAATTGCCGTAACTTTTACATTTTTCAATGTAATGCTTTGATATTTAGAATATATAGACATATTATCAATGTAGATAAGATGACATTGTCAACATGCCATTTTGAGTGCACGTGCTTGCAAGAGCGCGCACGAGCAACACTTGAAATGAATGATTTAATTGATATAGGCGTAAATTTTTACCTTTTTGATGAAATGCTTTGAAACTTATAATATAAGGATATAGTAGTAGCATAGACAATACGACATGGTCACAATAGCAAGATCTCACGCGCATGCACGTGCACTTCGCTCTGATTGGCTGAAACTAAAATCTCAATATCTTTCTTGTTTTTTGATGAAATCATTTGAAATTTTGAACATAGCCATGCATTAGGATATCCTACAACATGATGTACAACAATTTTCATGAAAACACGTGCATGCACGTGCGCTGCAATCTGATTGGTTTAAACTTTAAATAGCTATAACTCCCTTGGTTTTCAACCAAACAGGATAGAATTTGGAACATAGATAGATATACTGGACTTCTACAAGAAAGTTTGATCACAATGCACATCCATACACGTGCGTGAACGTACGCTGCGATCTGATTGGCTAAAACTTTAAACAGTTATAACTCCCTCGGTTTTCAACCAAACGGAGTGGTATTTAGAACATAGATAGATGTACTGGACTTCTACAAGAAGGTATGTCACCATGCTCATGTATGCACGTGCGTGCACGTGAAATGAGTAAAATCAAAAATAGAATTGAATGAGCGTATTCTTTAATACTTTTTGATTAAATATTTTTATATTTAGTATATTAAAGTATATAAATTGTGTAGACAAGATGATATGGTCATTGCGCACATGCATTCACATGCGCACGCGTACAATGCTAAAATTTGAATGAACTTGGTACCCTTCTCGGTAAACGTTGTTAAAGTCTCAAATGCATAAAGTTTATCTAATATAATGAAGCTTACAGGGAATATGGCACCAAAAGGGAAATGGGGAGCGTTTGGGGAACATCTGTAACGGTCCCCGTTACAATTAGCACTAGTTATTATTATTATTATTATTATTATGTCGCCCCGAACGAAGTCGGGGACGACATATTGATATTGTACGCATGTTTTTTTTATCCAGGCTGTTTCTCGGAGATGGCTGGGACAATCTTCCTGAAACTTTCCTCAAAGGACGATCACTGGTTGTAGTTGTGCAGTGAGGTCGTTCAGTTCCAATATGTCTACCGTTGCCATGGAAACCTGTAAAAAGCGACGAATTTTGTCCGAGAGTGTTCTCTCTGGTCCCTTAAATGTTCGTCATGAAACTTTTCTTATTTTAATGATTAGTATCTGTATTTGTGCGCCTCGCATTTAAAATTTTCAAATAATCAATTATTGCCATGGAAACCAGGTGAAAGTTAAAATTCTTTAATATCGATTTTCTCAATAACTACTCAGGCAATCGTTTTGAAACTTTCAACGTTTATTCCTTGCAATGTGTCAAAGTGATTTCTACTTTCAAAATAATTGTAATGAGTCGCTCACAGTTGCCATAGAAACGAAACATAAAAAAAGATTCAGATGTACACATGTCTTCTCCAAGGTCTAGGTCAAAGGGTCAAAGTTCGTCGTATCCAATAAAAGTTCTTTTTACAAGGATTACATATTTGAAATATGAAAGCCCTAGTACTTACCGTTCAAACGTTATGGCTATTTACTATGTTCAAGACGACCCCCCCCCTTTTTGAAGCACACAGCCAAGTAGAATACACAGATATAACATATACAACTTACAAGTAATTTTTTTAAATCTTCATTCATGAAACTCAGTTCCCGTCATGTGATATTTTGCCATCATTCATTCTCCTTCTGTTTTGTCTCTTGAATTTATAAATATTTTATTTTATCTATATAAAAAAAAATTAACGATTGTCAGCTGCATTTATTATCATTTCGCGTTTTCTTGTATATCTATCAATTGTATATTATTCATTTCATTAGATAGTGCAAGTATAAATTAAAAAATTGGTACATCATTTCCATAGTTTTAATTTATTCATAAATCCTTTGATCCGCTCCTGAAGGTTCGCGAAGCCTTGATCACCACTGTATACAAAACATTCATATCGCCGAAAATGTTCATGATTCCGCTAAATGAGAAAGTTTACACATGATTTATCTTCTCATAACAACATCAGCTCTCTGCAATGCAGAAAAGCTCGAATTGAAGGGGAAAATTCAGGAGTTATTGATGAGAAAAATTCAGGAGTTATTATGTCGCCCCGAACGAAGTCGGGGACGACATATTGATATTGTACGCATGTTTTTTTTATCCAGGCTGTTTCTCGGAGATGGCTGGGACAATCTTCCTGAAACTTTCCTCAAAGGACGATCACTGGTTGTAGTTGTGCAGTGAGGTCGTTCAGTTCCAATATGTCTACCGTTGCCATGGAAACCTGTAAAAAGCGACGAATTTTGTCCGAGAGTGTTCTCTCTGGTCCCTTAAATGTTCGTCATGAAACTTTTCTTATTTTAATGATTAGTATCTGTATTTGTGCGCCTCGCATTTAAAATTTTCAAATAATCAATTATTGCCATGGAAACCAGGTGAAAGTTAAAATTCTTTAATATCGATTTTCTCAATAACTACTCAGGCAATCGTTTTGAAACTTTCAACGTTTATTCCTTGCAATGTGTCAAAGTGATTTCTACTTTCAAAATAATTGTAATGAGTCGCTCACAGTTGCCATAGAAACGAAACATAAAAAAAGATTCAGATGTACACATGTCTTCTCCAAGGTCTAGGTCAAAGGGTCAAAGTTCGTCGTATCCAATAAAAGTTCTTTTTACAAGGATTACATATTTGAAATATGAAAGCCCTAGTACTTACCGTTCAAACGTTATGGCTATTTACTATGTTCAAGACGACCCCCCCCCCTTTTTGAAGCACACAGCCAAGTAGAATACACAGATATAACATATACAACTTACAAGTAATTTTTTAAAATCTTCATTCATGAAACTCAGTTCCCGTCATGTGATATTTTGCCATCATTCATTCTCCTTCTGTTTTGTCTCTTGAATTTATAAATATTTTATTTTATCTATATAAAAAAAAATTAACGATTGTCAGCTGCATTTATTATCATTTCGCGTTTTCTTGTATATCTATCAATTGTATATTATTCATTTCATTAGATAGTGCAAGTATAAATTAAAAAATTGGTACATCATTTCCATAGTTTTAATTTATTCATAAATCCTTTGATCCGCTCCTGAAGGTTCGCGAAGCCTTGATCACCACTGTATACAAAACATTCATATCGCCGAAAATGTTCATGATTCCGCTAAACTGAGAAAGTTTACACATGATTTATCTTCTCATAACAACATCAGCTCTCTGCAATGCAGAAATGCTCGAATTGATGGTGGCATGTCAGATTCGTTTTTCGGTAGAACCTCTAAAATGAAAGTGAAAGAGGGAAATTTCAGAGTTCTCACTGGCGTTACAATACACAAAATAATTCGGCTGATCTTCTTCATAAATTACATTTCCCAAGCTTTTATGATGGGAAAGATACTGCCAATTAACAAGTATGAGGCCCAGTTCAGTACATCTGCCAGATTTCTTTTATGCAAGTCTGCAAATTTAGGAACTTGTAATTTTCCTGCACTACTTTCTTCTCCTACCGATTCTAAAAATAATAAGTGGGATGTACCCAATAAGGTCTTCCGTTTCCAATGGAAAGGACTGATACAACTCGATGGTTGTTCAAACGTACCTAATGGACTTTTGTTTTAGTGATGATTAAAATGAAAGTCTTGTCCAGTACGGGGCGACATATGCTATTGCTTGCAATAGCAGACTTTCTAGTTTTTCTTCTTCTTCTTCCTGGAACTTTTTTGTCCGGGAATGATCTTGTAAACTGTTCGTCCGATGTAGGTAAAACCTTTTTAGGGTTAGTAGACATGTTATGTAGATTTGCGGAATCAAGGTCATTTTGCGCGCACGTGCTTGCAAGAGCGTGCACGTGCAACACGTGAAATGACCAATATAATAGATATAGCCACAACTGTTCTATTTTTAAATGAAATGCTTTGAAACTCATAATGTGAGGATATATTAGTAGTATAGACATGACGACATGGTGAAAATAGCAAGATCTCACGCGCATGCACGTGCACTTCGCTCTGATTGGCTGCAACTAAATTCTCAATATCTTTCTTGTTTTTTGACGAAATCCTTTGAAATTTTGAACATAGCCATGCATTAGGATATCCTACAACATGAAATAAAGCAATTATCATGAAAACACGTGCATGCACGTGCGCTGCAATCTGATTGGCTGAAACTTTAAACAGCTATAACTCCCTTGGTTTTCAACCAAACAGGATGGGATTTGGAACATAGATAGATATAATGGACTTCTACAAGTAGGTATGGTCACCATGCACATGCATACACGTGCGTGTACATGTGCTGCAATCTGATTGGCTGAAACTTTAAACAGCTATAACTCCCTTAGTTTTCACCCAAACGGGGTGGAATTTAGAACATAGATAGATATAATGGACTTCTACAAGAAGGAATGGTCACCATGCTCATGTATGCACGGGCGTGCACGTGAAATGAGTAAAATCAAACATACACTTGAATGAGCGTATTTTTTAAAATAATTTTGGATTAAATACTTTAATATTCAGTATATTAAAAATATAGATTGTGTAGACAGATGATATGATCATTACGCAAATGCATTCACATGTGCACGAGTGCAATGCTAAAGTTTAAATGAATTTTGTACACTCCTTTGTTAATGTTAAAATCTCAGATGCATAGAGGTTGTCTTATTTAATGAAGCTTACAGTGAATATGGCACCAAAAGGGAGTTGGGGAGCGTTTGGGGAACATCTGTAACGGTCCCCGTTACAATTAGCACTAGTTGTTTATTGAATCAATTTCCCTTTATACATGTACAATGTATTTACCTTTTGATCCCACTTTACCATCAGTGGTAAGAACACAGCTCTGTTTGTAGTCATCTACTCTAATAACCCCTGACTTCTCAGGAATATCTGAACACTCCACACTTTTGGCCATCACTGCATACACTTTGTGACCATTGTGTTCTATTTCTTTATATTCTCTTTTATAAACATACTTTTTTAAGTTAAGAATTTATACATTTGTAGTATTACAGAAATTTGCTCTTTAAATAGCCCTTACATTTTTCATGTTATGAAATATTAATTATCTCAAATATCTTCTACAAGAGAAGAAAACTTATTTCATGTGGCTTCATTTCAATAAATATGTTGACAGACAGTATGTAATTTAACAATTTACAAAAGTTACTTTGACTCAACTCCATATATCCCAGGAGCGATCCTCTAAGAAAAAAAAATAGAAATACAGTGTAAAAAAAAACCCAACCAAGATGATAATCAAAGCAAAGCCTAATAAAGGATACATCTCTGTGAGACATAGGGAATGGGTAGGCAACATCCCAGTATATAACCTTCATACCATTGGCCTCCCTTTCATACAGTTCTACAAAATATAGTTTTTAGAACTTGTAATAATAACATTCCTATTTAAAAATCCTCAGCACAAATGGACCCTGTTTCCTAATTAATCAAAAGCCAATAGGTTTTGACATGAATTTTAGTATGTACATGTACACATGTAAATATATTTACACATGTTACTACATTCTCATACTCAAAATGCAGACTTTGCACAATTCTTAATTTTAGGGCTGGGTATTGGCCCGAGATTTCGTATTGCGATATATTGCGATAATTTAAACCGTATTGCGATATGTATTGCAATATTTTCAAGGTAATAAAAATGGCATTTTCGTACTAAATTTACTTTAATTTACATGCAGAATGTACATAACTATGATAAGTAACCAACATGGAAAAAAATCTTGTTGATTTCAGTTAAGTTATGCTCTGAAATGTTCCAACAAAACAACTTCTGACTTACTGTTTGGCTTAATAACAAACTTTCATAAGTCCATTTTTATTTTTAATGACAAATTTCCTTAATCTAAGTATATTGCCAATATATCGATATTACAAAATCGTATTGCGATACGATATTCTTTGTCATTGTATTGCAATATATTTAAATATCGATATTATTGCCCAGCCCTACTTAATTTTTTTGTTGAAGAAGCTTCTCCATGCACTCAATCATTTTATTGAGTTTAATATACATTTTTCTGTACTTTTCAAAAAATTGGCCGAATTTATAAACTTTAAATCTTCACAAAATTAACCCGATCTATAGTGTACAGTTCTATCATTTATCATGAATTGTGAACTTACCAGAGACATAACTGTCCCAGATTTTCCTGTATTCCAGGTCAAGATACACCTCAGCACATACATCAGGGGGACAGTCATCTAGTGTACCATAAACCTTGTATTCATAAAGCCCAGAAGTCTGAAAGTATACAGTGGAATGAAAGAAATATTGTCAAGCTCATTTTTTCTAAGGTAATCAGAATATGTAACAAAGAAAATAATTAAGTCAAACAAAATATGAGTATCAGCCCATACACACAAAATTCACAGTTGAGATGTGGGACTCTCTTATGTCATGTCTGTTTAGGATTATACATATATCAAGTGTACATATTATTTGTTAACATAATATTTTTGCATATAATTATTTTGAATTACACATATAAAATTGTGAAAAAATCTAATATAAGCATGATAAGCAGGGTTAGAGTTAATCTCTGTTGAGATTCTGCTAGGCTAGATATTTGGACTGACGCCGTCTGACGCTATGTAGCCTAGCAGGAATTCTGGATGTTTCGGGACCGCGACGTTTCGGGACCTGACAACACGTTTCGGGACTTGGGCTAACACGTTTCGGGACTTGGGCTAACACGTTTCGGGACTTCTAAATATTTTGTTAAGAAAATGAAATAAAACTTGTTTACTTGTGTTTTTAAGTTTATACATGTATAATTTCTTAGTTTGATTCACAATTTTTAATTTAAAAAGCACAGATTGGAGTTTTTATTAGTTTTAAAGTTTGCATACGGCATGGAGCACGCCTGCCGAGAAAATCAAAAGCCCACGTGTTGTCTCTTTAATTTCTTATTTCAGTATTTGATATATTACCTTTATAAAATAGTTGGTTAACAATTGACCAAAATTTAATTCAAAAAATATTTTTTTAAATATGTATTTGATTTATTTATAGTGTTTGATACGAGAGTTTGTAGAATACAGTCGTAACTGCTGTGTGAAGACCACGGACGTGTTTTTCTTTCTAAGACTTTCTTTCTCTCCTTTTTTAATAATTATTTTAGGTATTTCATTTCATATTTGTTTACAGAATTAACAAAGGCTCAAGCTAGCATACGAGCAGTAAAAACTTTACGTTTTACGGGTAGTTGTTTTAAATCAGAATCTGAAATGTTCCATATTCAACTTTTTAAACATCAATTTATAGAATTTATAATTATTATTTTTAAAAAATTAATCTTTCGAAAGTCCCAAATATTTCCGTTACATATTATTGTACTATCAAAATTGTTCATTTGTCTACAATGATATGGATACGTCTGAATTTATGTTTACTGTGTATACACAGACTACAAATCTAAATGAAACTCAATTATCGATGTAGATACCCGACCAGTGCGTAATATTATGTGGTGTTACATAATTAGGCACATGACACACTGTTAATGATACTGTAGATAATACTAAATATTATTTAATCTGCAAATATTAAATTTTTCATGTTACTTGTACGTTGTAAAAGTATTTAAAAGACATTCCAGATTTTTTTTTAAAAAATGACAACGTTAACAGGTCAACTTAAATTTCAAATTTCCACCTAACCATATTAAATAGATAAAGCTATGATGAAATTTAGAAAGTTTTTAAAGACATTATTTGAAACGATATCAAATGAAATCATGGTGTTTATACCATTTAATGCTTTTTAAAGTATGGCATTTTTTTTTTAAATCTAGGAAAAATGTTCTCGCAACATTTGTAAAATATGTTTATTTACAATGTTTAGTTTAAAATACATTTATTCATAGAAATGGATTGAACAGCAGGCATAACTGCCTATGATCGTTGACAATGTTTTGGAAACATTTTTTGATAAAAAAAATATTTGAAACCGTCTGGGAAAAAATAGACGAAATCAAGTTCAAAACATATTGAAACCTTTATATTTTGTTGAACTTTTGATGATGGGAAAACCAGATACTGTTTTATAGATATTGTTTGATTCTAAATTATTTCATTTACCAATAAAGAAAGCGATATTTTTTTCCATATCCTTAGAATTTTATTTTCTTAAAATAATTTCAAAAGAAACCATACAATCTTTTTAGTTGCCAATTACCGGCGGTGTTTTTATACATGTACGTAACACCAACACCTCACCTTAGTTGTTGTTTTAACAATTTACTGACATATTTTTTAAAGATATAAAACGGTAGCTGGAAATCACTTTAATATTTTTAAAATATATATCATCAACCTGAGAAGCTTAAAGTTTGCCCCCCCCCCCCTTACCACACACTCAAGAAAAAATAACTAATAAAAAAAATTTGATAAGATTTTTAGAAATAAAAATGAATTTTGTAAAGATTTATTCTTATTCGTCTGTTATAGAAAAAAACACATCAAAGTATATCTTTATGACAATTTTTATTATAAATGTTAAAATTCGGATTTAGCTTGAAATATTAAAATATTATGTATATGTGTACTTAGAATAATATGCTATATCACCATAATAAAATAATTTGATGAGATCCCGAAAAAAAATTAACCCAAGTCCCGAATCGTCTTTACCCAAGTCCCGAACCGTCTTGTCGCTAGTCCCGAAACGTCGTATTAGTCAGGTCCCGAAACGTCGTGGTCCCGAAACATCTTGCACCCGCCTAGCAGAATCTCAACAGCGATTAGGTTGAAGTTGGCTGCCCAACTATCTGACTATCCTAGCCAGTCTGTTTCTCAGACACTGAGACATAGGGAGCGCCTATGGAAGAATGTAGCATTTTGTACATAAGGTTTTATATTAGATGTACAATTTGATTCTTCTATACCTCGTTATACAGCCTGTATATTTTGACTCCGTGGCTTTCTGTGAAAAACTCCCAGCCGTCGACATTTGGGGTGTCCAGCTCTCTAACGACGGCCCCAAACTCCAGATCATTGAAAATGCTAAGCCCTGAACTAGTCATATTGGTACACAACCACAAGGCAGGTACTCTCACAAAGAAATAAACAGAATGTGTTCAGTCCCGTCGTCAGTATGTCCTGTTGCTGCATGTGTTGGGGCTGTTTGTTTACTTCCGGTGTTTACACCAAGCTAAATGGAAAAATCGCACACGGTAGGAAAGTCGGAAGTTCTTTTTTCTGATCTTGGTTAGGACAATTTTCAGCTTAGCTTGGACTTTCAGTAAGGCGTTGCATTCACAGTTTATAGGCCTAGTTCAATCGTTGATCCGCCTCTTCATCAAACGTCAAACCGCACGAGACACTGCGACCTCCAAAAACTCATATTATGCAAAAGGATCTAAAACACAAGTTCTTATAATTGTATAAGAAGAAAGAACAATTGAGTTATAAATATATTAGTAAAAATAAAAATGTTTGACTCTCCATTTTTTAGCTCTACTGGTCAGAGACCAGAGGAATATGCGAAAGTAATGCGTCCGGCGTCCGTCCGTCTGTCTGTCCGTCCGACTATCTAGCTGTCTGTCTGTCTGTAAACAATTTTTCAAAATGCTACTCCTCTTACAGTTTTGGTCTGATTTCAATATAACTTGGCACACAAGTAGACGTAGACTACAGTAAGATACATAATTCTGTGTATCGGTTTTGATTTCGATGAACGGTGTTGCTGTGGTTACTAAAAATAGAAATTTTTGTGAAATTTTTTCAAAATGCTACGTCTCCACATGTTAAAACACAATTTTTGCACTCAATTTTGATTCCATCACATACAACTGAAAAGGTGTTCATATCATAAGACTTCTACATATCTACATCTGATTCACACCACTTCTTGAATATATTGTTGCACAGTACTCTTGAAGTTTCTCCTTTACTACTGTTAATATGATATCTTAGTGGGGAGTAAACATGGTAAAGGGGCTTGGTTGAATATTTACTGGAACCTATGTATCTTTGTTTGTAAGGATGTTTTGCCATTTATTTAGCTATTTCTCTCATCATGAATCATGCTTGCATTGTAACTTTCTCTCACCTTGCTCACTGAGAAAAGTGAACCCATATTGAAAATGCCCCTGGTATATTGCTAAAAAAAAATTTAAATAACAAGTCACGCTTTTGAATGATTATTGAAACCCTACCCCACCCCTCATAACTAAAACGAAATTTTTAAAATACGTTTTTGCGATTAGATTGATTTTCTTTACATTTTCTTTTCTCTTCATACTAGTAGTTATGTAGACACTTAAAGGGGCAATACAGAAATATGTGGGATCCTTGAAAAAATCTTTTTATTTTTTCAAGGACCCCCACATATTTTCCGTATTAACCCTCTAAGTGTCTACATAACGATTATCCATATAAAAGACTAAATATTTATAGTATCGATATTTAATAAATTTTAATATATGGTGGGTAGGTCACGTGGAGGGGGTACATTAGCAATGCTATGTGGGTAGACAGCATAACATCGTTTAATACAGTATTGCTCTCAACCAATGAAATTTCTAGATTTTGAACAGAGGCAGGATAAATGTACATGTATATGCACTAGCAAAAATATTTCAGGAATACTGATGTTTGTATTTGGATAATCAGACGAAGTACGCGAGGACCGAGAAGCTAGATAACCCCAACCACCTTAATATTATTTTCTAAAAAAGGACGGACTCTTATTTTTTATAGTATTTAACAAATTCAAATTGTAACGCAAATACATATACAGAAATAAAGTGTCAGGAAATTCACATTCAATTCAATTCATTATTTACCAATTAAAAGGGTTCATAGGGACAAGATGAGAGTTCATTGTAAATACTCATATTAGGCCATATACATGTAAGTAATGTAATATAATAAGAGAAAAGAAACAAATACAGACATAAAAGGGAAAATAAACCATATAAAATAAAAAAAAATACACGTATTAAGTTCTGAGCAAAATTAGAATTGATAATATATAATTACACACCTATGTGCACATTATGGCATTATTTCAAAGTAAATGAGGGTGGGGGCGAGGGATGAAAAACACGGAAAATTTTCCAAGGAAAAACTAATGTATGTCACAAAATGAGTTGAGGAGGTTCCCCTGCTGTTCTCCGAGCCTTTACTACAAGTTCAACATTCACGTACTCACTTAGAAGATACATGTACATGTATCACTGTGATATAAATATAATCCTTACATTAATGCACATGTACATTCATAATACTGCATGAATTTGACGGTAACATTGAAAATTTTCACCCCAAGAAAACCATTGTCAACCGGGGCTTTGTTGTTCACGAAATTCACAAAATTCGTAAATACTAAAGAAATAGGTTTGTTAAACTTCTAACAGGAGCTCTGCATGTGGGACATTCGGTAAATCTTCCCGAACACTCCGAGCAGAATGCGTGACCACACTGTAAGACTCTATCTGGCCGACGGTCCATACAGATTTGACATTCGATTCTCACTTGCTCATCCTGAAATTCAAATAGATGCAAATTGTATATTAACGTTCATACTGAACTTGGCTCAGTGTATTCTTGAATAAATGGAATTCAAGTTATTCAAACGGATGGTCAGGGGCGTAGCAACAGGGGGGGAGGGGGGGGCAGCAATACTTTTACTATTGAAAATGTTAATTGAAAGGCTGGTCCCCCCCACTTTATACTAAAGTAAAGGAATATAAAGGAAATATAGTATGTTAAGTTTAAAAAATGGATATTGAAAGGAAGTGGTAATGAAGAAAGTTTGCCTCTACTCCGTCCCGGACTTATATATCTATGGGAAGGTCTTGACAAAATGAATGCACAAATGAAATTCAAAAACCCTAGCACCAACTGTTCAAAAGTTATGATCAAATAATTATAATCGTAAATGTTTGCAAAAGTGAGCCAAACTCCAAGGTCAAGATCAAGAGGTCAAATACTAGTACTAGTATGTCTGTAATCAATGAAAGGCTCAATCTCTGTCCAGAGTTATCATTCCACTTTGTAGCGAAGCGAACGATAACTCTGGGTAGAGATTGTGAAAGGCTTTGTTACAAGGAATATGCATGTGAAATGCGAAAGCCATCGCTCCAACCAATCAAAGGTTATGAGCAGGTTAAAGTTTTTGCGGACATACAGACAGTCGGACAAACAGGACAAAAATTTTATACCCTTCGATTACGAGTGCTTAAAAATCCTATCTTACGTAAAGTGTTTTCCTTGTTATAGAATACAAATCAGAAGCAGAACAAACACGGACCTCTAAAACATCAGAGGTGGGATAAGTTTAAGGTCAAACGCCGGGGCCAAGGTCGATCTTTTTGTCAATCTTTACATTATTTTTTTTACGCCCCCGAAATCGATATTCAATGTAGATAGTTTTTGCCCTGTTC